>NC_135740.1:44020949-44193449 GCF_041903045.1 Epinephelus lanceolatus
ACAGAGCAATCTTAAATTGTAACGGGGTGTGCAGCTTTGGAAAGTTGAGTGATTCAGCTCCAGATGGTCACAATCATTAATTGACCTCTGGTAAAATTTAAAGTGCCAAATCAGTTGCTCATCAGTGTTCCACTCTTCTCGGGATGCCTTAATATTTCTCATTTATCTCCATAAACTCAGCCATGTTGCCGTTAAGATGGAGCCAGAGGTACGTTATGTTTTTGTCCTTACTTTGGTTACTAACGTTCTCTGTGCAATGGTTAAATAAACTGTGAGCAATTCCTTAAGTATAAGACCAAGATAAGGAGGAAAACTTAAATCCTTAAGTAAACATTTTACGGAAACCTAAAGGAGAAGACTTGAGGATGTTTTGTGCAACCAATTTTTTTTAACTCTGACTTTAAGGGAAATCTAAAGTTAAGGTGGATCTTACATTCATTTATTCATTCATTCATTCATTTTTTGCAACCACTTATCCTTGCACAGGGTCGTGGGCATGCTGGAGCCTATCAGAGCTGTCACTGGGCAAGAGGCAGGCTATACTAATCACCAGACTATCACAGGGCTGAGACATAGAGACGGAAATTCACGCTTGCGCCTATGGGAAATTTTAAGTAACCAATTTATCTAACGTGTCGTGCATGTCTTAAGTTATAAGAGAAAATAGGTGAGCACACATTAGCAAGTGCTAGGCTAAAGGCCTGTCTCCAACATGCCAAACAGCGTCGGAGAAACACCGCTTTGTAACGTGAAACTGCTTTATTCAGTGTTTTTATCTGCTTTAATCACTTGGTGTGTTTGTTTTAGAGAGAAGGAGACCTCTGTGGATAATTTGCCTGGTTGAAATCTGCAATCTTCACCATTTGACGCTACTTAATTCCCCTGAATCTCACACACTGTTTCTTTAAACCAACATGGAACACAAGGTCCTTAAAGTGTAGCCAGCGTGTCCTGTGTGTCGTACCTGCAGCCATCAGGAGAGCTGTCAGCTTGATGGAACCCCGCCCTGCAGCGATGTGGAGGGGGGTGGAGCCATTAAAGGTAAGGGAGTCCACCTTGGCGTTACCCTGACGACAGAAAACATCACACGCTGTTAGATGTTACTGGGTACAACCTGAACCTGACAGCTGTTCGTGCTGTATCCGCTCTCTGCTCACAAATACCCAGTCTGCCCAGTAAACCCAGTCCGGTCAGTACCTCCAGCAGCAGGCAGCCGGCCAGCGACACATTCTCGGCCTCGGTGGCAAGGTGGAGGGCGGTCCGTCCACAGCTGCGCTCCTGAGCCTCCACGTTGGCCCCGCCCTCCAGCAGCTCCCTGAGAGAAGACAGCTGATTGGCCAGGACTGCCAGGTGGATCGCACACAGACCTGTAACCATGGAAACAGACAGACAACGGATTGTCGAACACGTTAAACATTCAGTCTTCCTCTGCGTGTGTGTGTGTGTGTGTGTGTGTGTGTGTGTACCTGCTGTGTTGGTGTGTTCCAGCAGCTCTCTCAGCTCTCTGTGTTTCAGTAGAAACTGGACCATCCCTCCTCCTCCTCCTCCTCCTCCTCCTCCTCCTCCCAGCTGAGATGCCAGGTGGAGCACTGTGTTGCCATGACGATCTGTCAGAGTTGGGTCGGCGCCGGCCAACAGCAGCGCCTCCACCGCCTCCCTTTGCTGGGTGATCACAGCCAGGTGCAAAGGAGTCTGGGATACATGGACAGAGAGGTTAAAGAGGGTATTGTTCCTTTAATTATACTCGCCCCCTCACCAGGAAGCTTCCTTTCCTTACCAAGGTCATTTCCTTGTTCTCTAACTAGAAACACCTTTGCTCCTTGCTTCCCAAACGCTTTCCTGCCTCCTCCCCTCTAAATAGGAAGCTTCCTTCTTAACTCCTTAAACAGAGAGCTGCCTCAGCTGCACTCTAACAAGGAAGTGTTCTCGCTCCCTTGATGGCGCCTAACTCGATCAGTTGCTTGGTCATTGCTTCCAGGGCTAGTGTCCTTTTTGCCTTGTCCCTCCTAAAAAGAAGCTTCCTTGCCCCCATGTGGGAACTTTCTTCCCTTGCTTCCTGACTAAAAAGTCACCTTTCACTCCCTAAATGCGAAGCTTTCTTTGTTGCACTGCAGCTACTAAGCTTCTTTGACCCCTAACTAGGGTAGTTCGTAAATCCAATCTATGGCGTGACTATTTCCGAACGCACTCCAGGTAAATGTCTTTGTCCCCTAGCCAGGAAGCTTCTTTTCCTACAAGGACATGTTCTTTTGTTCTCTATCTAAGGTGCATTTGTAAACCCAATCTGAAGACCAGTCTTGGTGCTCTCCTGCTCCAAGAGTGTGGTGTTCTGAATAACTGAACACTAGAAAGACAGAGTGCATTTAAGTCCCGTCCCCACCGGAGCTGAAAACAATTCATTGCTCTCCACTGACTTTTCTTTGTGTGAAGGTGCCTTCCTGTCATTTACGGCTGCTAGCAAACAACACAAAAATACCTAAAAGCTGCTTTGTGGTGGGATGCACTACCAACATGGTAAAGAATCTATAGCTACGTTTTTACAAGCTGCCGAACTGAAAAACTAAACTTTAAAGCAATTAGACACGAGGCATCAGCAGGAAGAGTTGATAGTTCAGTACCTGGTAGAGGTGGTTCCTCATGTTGAGCACCTCCTCTCCAGGCAGCGCAAACACAACCTGAGTGAGACTCTTCAGCGCTTCTTTCTGGCTGTGGAGAACTGCCAGATGGAGCCCACTGAGAGGAGAGGGAAGAGGATAGAGAAAATGAAGCAGAGACTCACTGTGCTTTGATTTTTATTTCAATCCAAAATATAAAATTGCAAACATGACCTTTTTTAACGAGATCACATAGATGATATTCGAAGACAAGAATAAATAAATTTCAATAGAATATTGTGTGTGTTTTGTGTTTACTGACGTGTCTCCGTCCTCGTCCTGCGCGGTCATCAGGGGGCGCTGTGCAGCCAGCAGGTACGCTGAGTCTCCTGTGACTGAGTACTGAAACAGAGCCTCCAACTGTCTGCTGGTCACCTGAACCAACCGCTCATCTGCATCACACACAAAACATCATTTTAAATTCATTTAATAAAGCACAGCTTAGCAGTAACATTTCATAAAACCTTTGATATGATTCAGTATGAAAACGTTTGTCAGCTTGCTGCCTTTTGAGTCATGATTCTTTTACCATGAATGAAACCTTTAATCACACAGTGACAGTTCCAATAAGTCTGATTAACGTGCACATAATCTAGTTATGACAGAAGGGCTGAAACAATGAGTCAATTAACTGATCAGACTACAAAAAAAATCATCTTTTTTAACAAACTGACGAGAAATAACGGATTCCAGTTTCTCAAATGTACAAATCTGCTTCTTTTCTTTGTTTCTGTGATATTAAACTGCCTGTCAAAACATCATTCATCATGTCACATGCTGTCAGTGTTAACCTAGTAACAACCTGCACCTGTCATGAAGCAGGCTCTGAAATTTAGCCAGCTTGCTTGCTAACTGGCTAACTCAAGTGCTAACTCAAAAACATAGACACATTTTGGAAAAGTAAAAGAGCTGATGGGCAGACCAACAACCCAGCTGACAAAAACTCAGCTGCAAAAAAATACCAAAAACTCCTGGCCGAGTTAAACTCGCAGGTATGAGGCAACATAAAGTATAATCGTCCACTGCACATAAAAATGACTGTTACTGGCCCGAATGTGTTCTCTGCCACGACACCCACTCAAATGAGCATTTAAAAAACCGTCTAAACTTCTGCATGTCTTGAAACAAAAGCATCTGGCAGAGGCCGCACAAAACAGTCAACTTTCAAAGGAAAGAAAGACCATGTGGCCAGGCAGTCGACCATATTTGTGCACCGAGCCACTGTCCCGAACGGGCACTGAAGGCATCGTTTTCAGCTTCGTTCATTCGCTTTTGACATTTTGCTGTAGTGTTGTCAATCAATTTTAAAGACATATGCAAATGCTGTTCATGGGGCCTTGGCATGGAAAAGTTCAGAAATTCCTGTTCCAGACCAAACAATTCTTTCATTAATCAAGACGATAACCAGCAGATTTATTAATTAAAAACTATGTTTAGCTACAGCCCTAGTGTAAAACTGACACCAACTCTAAATCTGAATGAAGATCTAAAATGTGTCCTTTAGCTGAGATGACATGAACATACAGTACAGGCCAAAAGTTTGGACACACCTTCTCATTCAATGCGTTTTCTTTATTTTCATGACTATTTACATTGTAGATTCTCACTGAAGGCATCAAAACTATGAATGAACACATGTGGAGTTATGTACTTAACAAAAAAAGGTGAAATAACTGAAAACATGTTTTATATTCTAGTTTCTTCAAAATAGCCACCCTTTGCTCTGATTACTGCTTTGCACACTCTTGGCATTCTCTCCATGAGCTTCAAGAGGTAGTCACCTGAAATGGTTTTCCAACAGTCTTGAAGGAGTTCCCACAGGTGTTTAGCACTTGTTGGCCCCTTTGCCTTCACTCTGCGGTCCAGCTCACCCCAAACCATCTCGATTGGGTTCAGGTCCGGTGACTGTGGAGGCCAGGTCATCTGCCGCAGCACTCCATCACTCTCCTTCTTGGTCAAATAGCCCTTACACAGCCTGGAGGTGTGTTTGGGGTCATTGTCCTGTTGAAAAATAAATGATCGTCCAACTAAACGCAAACCGGACGGGATGGCATGTCGCTGCAGGATGCTGTGGTAGCCATGCTGGTTCAGTGTGCCTTCAATTTTGAATAAATCCCCAACAGTGTCACCAGCAAAACACCCCCACACCATCACACCTCCTCCTCCATGCTTCACAGTGGGAACCAGGCATGTGGAATCCATCCGTTCACCTTTTCTGCGTCTCACAAAGACACGGCGGTTGGAACCAAAGATCTCAAATTTGGACTCATCAGACCAAAGCACAGATTTCCACTGGTCTAATGTCCATTCCTTGTGTTTCTTGGCCCAAACAAATCTCTTCTGCTTGTTGCCTCTCCTTAGCAGTGGTTTCCTAGCAGCTATTTGACCATGAAGGCCTGATTGGCGCAGTCTCCTCTTAACAGTTGTTCTAGAGATGGGTCTGCTGCTAGAACTCTGTGTGGCATTCATCTGGTCTCTGATCTGAGCTGCTGTTAACTTGCCATTTCTGAGGCTGGTGACTCGGATGAACTTATCCTCAGAAGCAGAGGTGACTCTTGGTCTTCCTTTCCTGGGTCGGTCCTCATGTGTGCCAGTTTCGTTGTAGCGCTTGATGGTTTTTGCGACTCCACTTGGGGACACATTTAAAGTTTTTGCAATTTTCCGGACTGACTGACCTTCATTTCTTAAAGTAATGATGGCCACTCGTTTTTCTTTAGTTAGCTGATTGGTTCTTGCCATAATATGAATTTTAACAGTTGTCCAATAGGGCTGTCGGCTGTGTATTAACCTGACTTCTGCACAACACAACTGATGGTCCCAACGCCATTGATAAAGCAAGAAATTCCACTAATTAACCCTGATAAGGCACACCTGTGAAGTGGAAACCATTTCAGGTGACTACTTCTTGAAGCTCATGGAGAGAATGCCAAGAGTGTGCAAAGCAGTAATCAGAGCAAAGGGTGGCTATTTTGAAGAAACTAGAATATAAAACATGTTTTCAGTTATTTCACCTTTTTTTGTTAAGTACATAACTCCACATGTGTTCATTCATAGTTTTGATGCCTTCAGTGAGAATCTACAATGTAAATAGTCATGAAAATAAAGAAAACGCATTGAATGAGAAGGTGTGTCCAAACTTTTGGCCTGTACTGTATATTTTATTCATAATCACAAGTTGGAGGTTTGATCATCTGCTGTGTTTGATTAAAGTCCAAATTCAGCTGCGGCAGGGTCTGAGTTAATGAGTTAGTGTTTCTCTGTGTGTATGAAAACAGTCAGTACATTTACATGCACAGTTGAGTGGAGCAACAGTTACAGCTTGACTAGGACATTTAACTGGCCTACTGTCCTTGTCCCAGTATACAAGCACAGGAGGGGAATCCATTTATTGAGCCAAGTATGTGCGACTCCTCTACGATAGGTGGAGATATGCCCCCTTTCAGCTTGTTAGTATTGGACCTTTTTCCTGTTGACCTACTACGTCACAGACCAAACAATGGACAAACAAGTTAGCTACGGTTAGCTAGCAGCTAACTGCTACCATGGTGGACAACTTTATAGCTCTGTACATTTGGTCCGTCCAAAAAGTCACGGCTCTGGATGTAGATTTCTCCATGTTGTTACCGGCTTCTTCTTCTCTTACACATTTAATGCTATTGGACTTCCGGGTCAAAGCCCAGGGCAGAAACTGTGGAGCATGCTCAGAGAACCAGTTTGTGTACGATTTTAGTCGGACTAACATGTTTACATGTAATTTAAAAGTCCAGTTTTCGTCGGACTGACACAATTAATCGATTTTCTCTGATGTCATGTGGATGCACTGAGTGTGTACGATGACGGCAGGTTGTAGCTGTGTACCTCTGTGTGGCTCTGGCTCCTCCTCAGTCCTCTCCCCTGCCTCGAGGTTTCCCTTCAGGGCTGAAGTTCTCAGCACGACCCCCGACCCCGAATCATCATCTGGATCACTGTCGTCGCTGCTGTCGTCTGCTGCGCCACTCTCAGAGGCTTCAACACAACATTTCCAATTAAGAATTAGGATCTTTGGTTTGGATGCAAGTGCATATCGTGGTGTTGTGAAATAAAATAGACTGTAGATTTCAGTGTTATTTCTCACCATGTTTGATGCCTCCTCCTGCCAAACCAGCTGAGTATCCTGTGGAGAAACCTCCACCTCCTCCTACTCCTCCTCCTCCCCCATAGTTGTAGGTAGTAAAGCCCTGAAAGTAACCTGAAATCAAACACACCCACAACATCAGCTGACAGTCTTGTGATGATGAACAACAGTGACATGAAGATGGTTTATATCTTCTACTTTTCTGAAACATCCAAACTGTCAATGACTCTCCAGGTTTTCCAGGCTTGTGGTGCTGATTTTACCTCCTCCTCCCCCAGAGCCGGGTCCTCCTCCTGCAGCGGGACCTCCACCTCCTCCTCGGTACAGACCTCCACCTCCTCCGTGACCGCTGAAGTCCTGGAAGTTTGGCAACGTCTTCTGTCTCTTCCTCTGTACCTCCTCCTTGTCTGAGCACACACAGGAACATGAGTGTGAGCATGTGCACAGGTGAGCTTTATGTCACCACAACAGTGTGTTTGTTGGTTGGTTGGTTGGTTGATGCTCTACTGTGACACTGAAATACCAAATGATCTGAGGGGGGAGTCACCTGACCTACCTATGATCTGAGGGTGGTAGGTGAAGGGTTTGGGCTCGCTGGTCTCGTTGTCAGACTTCCTCTTTAGCTGGACAAACACAGACGTGGGCTTCTGCAGGTTCTGGTCTCGATACTTCGGAGTCTTGAACACGATGGCGAACTAACGACAGAGAACACATCATCAAATCACAATATATCGCATTATATCTTGTCGCAATATTCAGCGTATCCCGACATATTTAAATCATGGTAATAATGTATCGTGACTTCCTTGTGTGAAAACTATTAACAGTAGTGCTACTACGTCCTCGTACGGACCTGTCTATGGACATCTGTCGGGGAGAAATCTCCCAGAGCCTCCCAGGTCAACCCCGAGTCATCTTCTTCATAGAACCGAACCTGGATATCATCTGGAAACACACACACACAAAACAATTTACACTACTTTTAACTCAACATTTTCTTTTTAGAAATACTGGTGTTCTCTAGATTGTGTTTTTCTTTCATGTCTGAAATCTCTGTCGTGTCTTCGTCCCCATTATTCTAAAGAAAACAGCAACACCTCCATTCATTCAGAGGTTAAATTTAGATTTTGTACAATTTGGTTTAAAAACTGTATCAAAATTATTTTTTCTGCCTAATATAACATCAGTCCGGGGAGCTGTGGGCCTCTGACCACATGTTGAATGTACAAACTAATGTTTGTTGTTGAGGCGACCTCAGTGTAAATCCATGAGCAGCTGAACTGGAGGATTACAGAAACTGAGTCCAGATCAGCTGCTGCCGCTCTGCCAAGATAACTAAACAAACAAAAACAAAGAAGAAGAAGAAGCAGGACACAAAAAGAAAATGATCCCAGTCTGAGTCGGTCTCTTCCTCCTGAGGGATTTCACGTATTATCGGAGGGGAATTCCCTGAAGCTGGACTTCCTCCAGGAGAACAAACAGCTGCTCTGACGAGGAAAAACTGTTCACAGATCCACTTCACTGCATCCAAATAAAGCTTCAGGGAAACAACACAAATAAGATCTCTTCAGCTGCTGTGCTAAATACAATTAAATATGATTTAAATGCTAAAAATCAGCATGACTGTAATAAATGTCATGTTTTTGTGGATGAATACACCCTCAGCAATAAACTCATATTTCCTTTCAGTGTCCATCAGACTTTCAAACTCCTTTTAAAGACCTGCAAGTGTTTCTAGTGGATGAAAATATGTTTATCATTTTTCTGAATATCATTTTTTTACAAGCATGTACTCGTAAAGAAATTATTTCTATGTGGGCTGGCTGCAGCTGGGAAATAAACCTGAGAGTAAAGAAAAAAAAACGTGAAAATAAAACACTAACTGGTGTTTTAGTCTTTCATGTTCATGTTTACCAGTGTGACTTTACCGATCCTAACAGTCAGTAAGAAAAGCAGCTGATCACTTACATCTCCTATAAGGGTTTGACTAAAGAATTAATTAGGGATGGATATCGTCAGGATATTATTGATATTGATATGGATACTGATACTCTAATGACAGGAAAATGTTAAGTATATTCTTGTTTTATAACAATATATATACATACTTATAACAGCAGCAGAGCTCCAGGCACCAAGGTAAAAAATACAATCTAATATTACGATATATCTGTAACTTATAAAGTTACATAATGTTACGTTAAATGGCAAATAACTTAAAGCTAAAGACAAGTAGCAAACTAATCCCAGTTAGCTGCAATTCGTTGGCTGAAATGACGTTAGCTAACGATAAGGAAGCACTATAACATCAATGAATTTCCATCATGGGTCCCAGCGCCAGATGTGGGCCCAAGTTTGGAGCTCTGTGGCAGGACCCTGTTGATTAGCTCACCCGCCATCTGCAGTTCATGTTAGTAACCCTACCTGCAGTACTTCCTGTCCTGTCCAGCTTTTTGCTCCACCGCATGAGTAAATTAAGCAAAGTTTGAGCTCACCACACCTCAGGTGTGATCACTGAGCAATCTGTTTGAATAACTGCATTGTTTTTTTTTTTTTGTTTTGTTTTTTTTTGTATTTATTTAGTTAGTTGGATGCTTGCACGTCTACAGCAGCTGGATGCCCGATGCTTTAACTTTTTCTGCCTACACCAGCAGCTAAAATAAAACCAGAATTACTGCCTTGGTGTATTGCCTTCATGAACCAGTCACCAATTCAGTATCTGACCAAATGTCTCACCTTCTGTTCCTGAGATATGACGCTGAATAATGGCCAGAAAAGGGTTTTATGCAGAACATTATGATGTCACAGTGAAGTTGACCTTTGACCTTTTGGATATAAAATGACATTATTTTATCCTGTTAGACATCTGTGTGAAATTTTGTCATAATCAGCGTATGAATTCTTGCGTTATGGCCAAAAACATCATTTGAAAGGTCACAATGACCTTTGGCCACCAAAATATAAACAGTTCATGCTTAAGTCCAAGTGGACATTTGTGCCAAATTTGAAGAAATTCCTTTACGGTGTTCTTGAGATATCGTGTTCACAAGAATGAGACACTCGAGGTCACAGTGACCTTGATCTTTGACCGTTGACCACTGAAATCTAGTAAGTCCATTCCAAAGGTCAAGTGGACATTTGTGCCGATGTTGAAGAATTCTCTTACGCCGTCTTTAAGATATCGTGTTTACGAGAATAAGGTAGACAGATGGGGGTGCGTACATACTGTACTTACTTACAGACAGACAACCTGAAAACATAATTTTGACTAATTAACCTTAAGTAATTAACCTTTTGCTGCCTATCGATGTGTCTGTGGGACACTCGCACTGCTGCTATGAAAAGCTACATGAGTATAAACAGGTGATGATGATAGATTAGACTCATCTGCGGTTATTTTCCCAAAAGAATACCTTGTCGTAAATGAATCGAGGTACAGTACGCAGCAGAGAGTACAACCGAAACCATAAATATACAGTATGTTCCTTTACTTTCAAAGCAGCCTCTCTGAAAAATAAATCCTCCAAAAGTTTATGTCAGAAAATAAACAATAGTCAATTTTTTTTATATATTTGGTTGTGATGAGATTTCGAGGCTTTCAAGTCCTAATTGCTAAAGAGCCTCTTCACTGATAAAACCACTCAATGCTCCTTTAAACACGTGTGTGCAGAGGATTCAATGAACCGTCCAGCAGGTGGTGATATTATCAGCCGATAATCACCAAGATAAAACACCTAATTTACATTTCCTACACTCACGATATCACTGTGAAAGTAGAGAAACTCTTAACGTCCGAGCTGATACGAACTGAAAATGGAAATCTGTTTTTTCTTTTAATCCAGTCATCACTTTACAGAAACCAGAAGAGGAAAAAGCTTCATATGAATCAAACCTGTGACTGAGTCTCAGCTTTGGGGTTTTTCTCCTCTGATTTTTTGGGGGGGTTTTATGTGTTTTTATGTTTTTTCAGTGTTGCTGTAAAATGTACTTTAGAAACAGTCTTTATATGAAGTCTCACCTTTCTGGACTTTGTCACAGAGCAGGTAGACCTCCTCTCCTCCACTCACACAGCCGGCGGTTCGATCCATCCTCACGATCTTCAGGTTGGAGGCGTTCGGAGCCTCTGAGGGAAGAAAGACAGAAACACAGCAGGTCAGTCAGTGGAGGAAGAAAAAGGCTGTGGGTTCAGAGACATAAATGCAGCTGCAGCGAAAAGGTGTTTTCACTGTTAAACCTTACAGTATTTTTCTAATCTACATTTAATTTGGACTAAATGTGTCCTGGAACTTTCCCAAGGACTCCTGGAACATCCTCAAGAGTCTGAAGACGGTCTTCAAGTGACTAAAATAAACTTTACTGTAACATTTGACAAATGTTTGTCCAGAAATGATGAGGTCAGTCTGTCCAAGGAATTTAATCTGAACAGTAGCTGCTGAGATGAAGCAGAAGATGAACACTCCAGATTTTAAATACCCCCTGGGCCTTTCCCCTCAGGACAAACTTTACTTGTTTAGCTCCACGACTGTTCAGACTCTAAGAATAGATTGTCATCAGTGTGCTGTTTGTTCTGTTCAACACATTCATATTGTGGCTGTCGTGAACTCTGCACCCTCTGGGGGGGACCACCAAGGGTTTTTACAAATGTTGGATGACGAAAAAAGAAACAAGATTAAAAAATTAAACTTCTCAGCTTTAGTCTGAATCTAAAGTGAAAGCGCAAAGCAGTCCTGAGGTGATGAATTTCAGTCTTCTGAGAGGAAGCTGCAGCGTACGGAAACCAAACCAGCAGGAAGAGGGAAATGAAACCAGGCGGTCTGTCACGACTTGACAATAATCCTCAGCTACAGAGAGTCAACTGTAGACCCGTTCACTACGGAGGGTGTAATCAGAGCTCAATAACTTAGACCTGCAGTAAGTTTTATCCCATTAAATCTCTAACCATCTTATGCTACTACAGTACAACAGCCCTGCAATGGATAGATATTGTTCTGACTTGTGTTATCTGCAATAAATGAGGTAACAGTTTGTTTCAGAATCAGTTAAAGTACTGGCCTGGTTGTACTGCTGTAGCAGCCAATTCACCATGGTTCAATAACCAACATTGATCCATGATATTACAGTGGTTCAGAGTTCAGTTTTAAATCTAAAGTACAGCTCACAGTAGGCCAATGTCACAAACTATCATTTAAAAACTTCTTCCCAAAGTATCATAGTAAAGAAATACCAATAAAACACAGGCGTGACCTGCAAACTGACTTCTGTCTTTAAACCTCTGTGATAAAGCTCTCAACACTCAGAGTGATTAATAAATCTATACATCTATTAATAATTCATAGATTGTTGATTCTTGCCTGAATTAAAAATCTATTAATCGACTCCAGAATGTACAGAATTCAGCTGCCAGGCTGCCATACATTTTAATCATAGAATTTTTATCGTATCGGTGTAACAACAGTCTGTTTCCAGGTTTAAATGCTTGTTCAGACATCATGTATGTTTTCATTCATGTTTCTTCCTCTCTTTATTTTTCCTCCACACACACAGATGAGCCTTTTTCTGTGGTGAAAAATGTGACTAAGATCATGTATGAAAAAGCAGGCTGGCAAAATGTGAAACTAAGCAGAAAATGAAACTTAATTTTGTTGTGGTTTCATACTAGAATCATAAATTAGAGATTTAACTCTCAGGTAGTGCCCACACTGCAGACTTTTCTGAAGATGGGTTATAAATATTCAGCATGTTTGATTCGGACAGTATTCTGAACCCCTCTGGGATCTTGCATCAGCTAATGAGTGAGCAGCCTGAAGAAGGAATCTACAAAACTGCCAACTAGCTGTCCTCTTTGAAACAGGATTAATGAAAGCAGCCTACAGTGTCTGAATGTGTAACTGTGTGAGAGTTCAGACTCACTGCTGTCGTAGATCGGTTCAGACACGACAGGCTCGAGTCGTCTAGAGAAACCTCCGTCACTGTCGGGGAGGAACGCCGTGAACATGAGCCGAACAACGCTGAGGTCCATTTCTTTAGCCTGAAGAGATGCCGCGCTGTTGATCACACTGCGCTGGTGGTCTGAAGAGAGCGATGGGGGACAGACGTACTTTCATTAATTGAAAAAACAAGGTGAGAAAAAATAAAATAAAATACAAGGCAGAGATAAAAAAAATATAAGAAAATGGTTGATATTTTATCAGGTTTTTCATGACTGGACAAAATGTAAGGAAAGATTAAAAAAATATCCTCACTTTTAGAAAGCCTTCTCCCTTTCCTAAAACGTCCACACATTCCTAAAAAGTCCTCACCTTCCTGAAACGTCCTTGCTCTCCTGAAATGTCCTCACTTTCCTGAAACGTCCTTGCTCTCCTGAAATGTCCTCACTTTTCTGAAACGTCCTTGCTCTCCTGAAATGTCCTCACTTTTCTGAAACATCCTCACTTTCCCGAAACGTCCTCACTTTCCTGAAACGTCCACACATTCCTAAAAAGTCCTCACTTTCCTGAAACGTCTTGCTCTCCTGAAATGTCCTCACTTTCCTGAAACGTCCTCACTTTCCCGAAACGTCCTCACTTTCCTGAAACGTCCACACTCTCCTGAAACGTCCACACTATTCTAAAATGTCTTCACTTTCAAAAAATGTTCTCACTTTCCTAAAACATCGCCACTACTCTAAAACATTACTTTTCCTCACATCATAAAACGTCCTCACTGAATTTAAAAATTCCTCACATTCCAAGAAATATACTTGCTTTCCTAAAACTTCCTACCTTTTATTAAGTGTCCTCACTTTTCTTAAAAAGTTCTTACTTTCCAAAACATAACCTCACCTTCCTCAAACATCCTTATTTCCCAACTTTCCAAAAAATGTCCTCACTCTCCTTAAATGTACTCACTTTTCTAAAACATCCTCACTTTGCAAAATGTTCTTTCTTTCTTTCTTTCTTTCTTTCTTTCTTTTTGTCTGTCTTTCTTTCTTTCTTTCCAACATGTCTCTGCAAGTTCTATAAGTTCAATAGGTCCTCTAAAAGTTACCAGAACAGGATCAAACACACACACACACACACACAAACACAGAGGACTGACCGGTGAGGTCTCGGGGGACTCGGACTTCCCCCTGCAGGACATCGATTTCAGGGTGGATGGAGACTCCACAGTTGTATCCCAGCCTGAAGGCCTCGATCATCCTCTCCTCCAGAGTCTTCGCCACGTTCTTCTTCGTCACATGAAGGATCCCCAGGTTAGGAAAACTAAGAGAAACACACCTGTGAGTCTCACACCTGACAGGTTCATACCTGTATTTACATTACAATCTCTGAGTGGTTCCTGCAGACCTGATGTTGGAGTCTTTGGGCTGTAGGTCGGTGATGCAGATCCCTTTGTCGCACTGTTTTCCCACCAGACTGTGAGCGTGGAGCTGAGTGACGGGGGTCAGCGCCGTCACCAGCTGGACCACCACCCGGGCCGGACCCTGGTAGTTACAGATCTGAAACACAGACGGATTTATTGACAGTAGTTCAATAAATTACAAAACAACATTCTTTATTTTTTTGCTCCTGATATTTTAACAATCACCTGGAAAAAAAGGAGGACGTGACTTAAACTGTACTGGGTCTTAGGTCCACGCTGGATCCATAAAAACTATAAGACCTGAGGGTCGAGGGATCAAATACAAAATCTGCCTTCTTATGCTTGGTTTTAAGTTTATTTTTTAAGCTTCAGAATCCAAATCGATGCAACAGAATCAGACATATCATCCATTATTTTATTCCACATATTCTTGAATTTCCCCCCTGGCAGATCAATAAAGTGTATCTTATCTTATTCTTCTTTCTTGTTGAAACCTGGGGTCTCATTTATAAACACTGTGTACATAGAAAACGAGGCTACAGTTTTGATTAGCTCATGTTTCACAGAAACACCAGGCTTCAGCAAAAAATTGGTGAATTTAACTTCCACTTCCACTGGAATTTAATTATTTCCAAATGCATCCTGTGTGTTGATAAAATCACTGATGCCTGTCATAAATCTTTGATATTTTAGTCATTTTTCACAGATAATCAGCATGTTCTCCACGTGTAAGTCCAGCCAACCACAGCTCCCATACAAAGACATATTCAGCTTTATGAACACATAACGTGGTGTATTGATTATGAATACAGTCCATCTGATGCTGGTTTTGTTTCATCACTGTAGCCAGTATCTCACTATCACTATCCTCATTCAGATTTTAAGAAGCTACAAATTATATTCAGCCACAAAATAAGTCTGAAAAGCTGCAAATCAGAACAGAAGTACAGAGAGTTGTTGACTAGAGATGATACGCCGTCTCATGGTGGTCACTTCCTGTCAGCGTTACAGATCAGAAGTACAGAGATTTGTTGACTAGAGACGATACGCCGTCTCATGGTGGTCACTTCCTGTCAACGTTACAGATCAGAAGCACAAAGAGTTGTTGACTAGAGACGGTACGCCGTCTCATGGTGGTCACTTCCTGTCAACGTTACAGATCAGAAGTACAGAGAGTTGTTGACTAGAGATGACACACCGTCTCATCTAGTTGCATTGGTGGGAACTGGCAGGTTTTCAGAACGCTGCACGTTTCATCTCGTCTTGACGCAAATCTTTGGTCTGAACTAACACTTCGCCAATGTTGTTTCTCTAATTTTTGGTAGTACATCCAACCAGCCTTGAAGACACAGACGGCTGTGTCTCAGAGGTAGAAGAGGTAGTACTGAAGACTTTCTGCATGAACAGTCACAAACCATCTCAGGGAAGCTCATCTGCATGCAAAAGATTGGAAGACATTTAGGAATTTAGCAACACAATCTACCTTTTTCATCAGCTGAGGCTTGAACTCACAAGCTCTGAGACTAAGGATCAATTTCTATCTCACTGAGCTAATTAGTCAGTGACAATTCATATGTAGCTTCACAAATTGACTAAGCCAGACGTGCAGGTTTAGCAGCCGTCCATGCATGGAAAAGCAGATTTCAAACCACTGTAAAAAATTCAGTTATTAAGACAAAAATCTGAAAATAAACATATTGCATCTAGACAGCATGGAGATGTTGGTAATTTGTTTGTAACAATGATTGATTTGCTCCATAAGTGAAAAACTGATGTTTAACTAGTTGAGCTATGTGCAAAGTGAGAAGCCTCAGATGGTTTCACACTGAAGTATTGACACTGGATCTTTGTGCAAAGTTTGGTTTATTTTCAAGCATGAGAAGGCAGATTCTCTAGCAGAAAAAAGACTTGAAGATGCTGCACAGTGATCAGTCACGCTCAGGCAATTTTAAGCAATAAGCTGGAGCACAAGAAGATAATTACATTACAATGTGAATTCTGCACCAATTGAGGCTCAAATCCGCAACCTCTGGAACCTAAGACAGTCATCTACCACTCTGAGCTAATTGGCAAGTAGCAACTCAAAAGTGGCTTCACAAATTGAGTAAGCCATTCACTGTTGTGTAGGAAAGCAGCCATCCATGCATGGAAAGGCAGATTTGAAACCACTGTAAAAAATTCAGTTATTAAGACAAAAATCTGAAAATACACATATTGCATCTAGACAGCATGGAGATGTTGGTAATCTGTTAGTAACAATGATTGATTTGCTCCATAAGTGAAAAACTGATGTTTAACTAGTTGAGCTATGTGCAAAGTGAGAAGCCTCAGATGGTTTCACACTGAAGTATTGACACTGGATCTTTGTGCAAAGTTTGGTTTATTTTCAAGCATGAGAAGGCAGATTCTCTAGCAGAAAAAAGACTTGAAGATGCTGCACAGTGATCAGTCACGCTCAGGCAATTTTAAGCAATAAGCTGGAGCACAAGAAGATGATTACATTACAATGTGGATTCTGCACCAATTGCCACACATCATCTACCATGACTCTAGAATTTTGTCATTTTTTTCATGAACATTGAAGATTTATTTAGCAAGAATTTGCATGTATATGTTCACAGTACCGTTTACAGTCAAACATTTTGATGCACTGTAGGCTCAATTTTTGATAAATCAAAAATATGAGAAACATAGTTTTTGTAGGACAGTCTGAAGATGCTCTGTAGCAAGTTGGGTGTCAACTGAGCAAAAATTGTGGGAGGAGATAGGTTTAAGAAGTTTTACAGTTTTTGAAAAACACAGAGTGATGAACTTCATAATTTTTAATAGATTTAAATGTACAAAAGTTTCTTCCGTATTGGGGCTACAGTTTGATGACAGTTGTGAAGGTGTAGCACGTATGGTTGATTTGTTATAAATTTTCAAAGTTTTGAACTTCAGACGCTTGCTGTAGCGCCACCATCAGGACTATTGGCTTGAGTTTACAGCTGAGGATATCTGGCATGAGACTGGACCTTTGTGCAAAGTTTGGTGAGTTTTCACCCATGGGAAGTATGATTTCCTCGGAAGAAGAAGAAGGAGAAGAAGAAGAAGAAGAAGAAGAAGAAGAAGAAGAAGAAGAAAAAGACGACCTAGTATTACAATAGTGTCCGGACCCTAATAAAACTGCACATTTTCAAGTGGCCTTTTACTGTGACCATCCCAAAGCACACCTGTGTAGCAATGATGCTGTTCAATCAGCATCTTTATGTCACACCTGCCAAAGAAGACCTGCTCACTGACAGAGTTTAACAAATTTCCGACCAAAATTTGTCAGCAATAAATCTACTGAGTGCATTAAAAAGTCTCAGCTCTTTAAGTTCAACTTGTGAAAAATGGTGTTGCATTTAAATTTATCTTCACAATGCAATTTAAGACCAAATAAAATATTTATCTTTTTTTTAATTTGTTTCTTCTTTGTGGTTTATTTGCTGTAGTTGTCTCTGGAGTGTTTCACTCATAATGATATGTTATCTCACACTAGAACTGAGCTGTTTTACATAAAGGAAATCAGATGTAAAAAATACTGTGTTCCTGTTTCGTGTGTGTGTGTGTGTGTGTGTGTGTGTGAGAATCATGTCACTGCAGGTATTCATTCGCCTGCAGGAACGTTGCAACTGCCGCAGTAAATAAACACGAGCACCACTTCCTCTTCCCGGTTCTGTTGGCCAATCGAAGACGCACAAACCCAGTTCCTAGAAACACAGCGAGTGCTGCAGCTTAATGGTTTCCTGGCTTGAACAGGTTCACACTAAATATTTGTAATAAATGTCACTCCCAGTAGCTCGAAACAGCCAGGTGGGGTTGGAATACAAACACACTAAGACCTGCTGCTGCAGTAAAACACAAACTATCACAGGTGTCTGCACAGAGCTGTTGTTCAGTGACATTAACATGCGCACCAATTACAACAGGTTAGGTCTTAAATCAGCATTAAATTTAAAAATATCTACATCCATCCATCCATTTTCATCTGCTTTTCTGGAGCCGGGTCACGGGGACAGCTAGCCAAGCAAAGCACCCCAGACATCCCTCTCCCCAGCAATGCTTTCCTGCTCCTCCTGGGGGACCCCAAGGCGTTCCCAGGCCAGATGAGATATATAATCCCTCCAGCGTGTTCTGGGTCTGCCCTGGGGCCTCCTACCAGTGGGACGTGCCCGAAACACCTCAAACAGGAGGCGCCCAGGAGGATCCTGATCAGATGCCCGAACCACCTCAACTGACCCCTTTTGACGTAAAGGAGCAGCAGCTCTACTCCGAGCTCCCTCCGAATGTCCGAGCTCTTTACCCTGTCTCTAAGGCTGAGCCCAGACACCCTTCAGAGGAAACCCATTATGGCTGCTTGAATCCACGATCTCATTCTTTCAGTCACTACCCAGAGCTCATGACCATAGGTGAGGGTTGGGACGTAGCTGGACCAGTAAATCGAAAGCTTTGCCTTCTGGCTCAGCTCCCTCTTCACCAGGACGGTCCGGCGCAGCACCCGCATCACTGCAGAAGCCGCACCAAACTGCCAATCTTTCTCACGCTCCATTCTGCCCTCACTCGTGACCAAGACCCCGAGATACTTGAACTCCCTCACTTGAGGCAGTAACTCACTCCCAACCCAGAAACATGTAGAAAAAAAAAGCAGCAGCAATCACAAAAACTTCTTTGGTTGACACAATTAAAGTCACTTTAATTTCCATTTCTCTGGTGTGACTAACAAGATCAAAATGAGGGGAGGTTTCTCCTTCTTATCGACTCCGCCAACACAAAGTAAAAACAGTATCAGGCTTATTTCGTTTTGGAAAATGTAGTAAAACGATAACTGAGCAAAAAGTAAGAAAGAAGTCCAGAAACATGAACGGAACATGACCAATCGCTGAGTGGAAAACGTTAAAATGTCAACAGTCTGCGGCTGTGACTGATCAACATGGAGTCGCATGAACATGAAGTAGGCTGGCGATGTGTCGGTCATCAAAAAAGGGTTAAAACGTGTCAGTATTTCTAGGCCAGAGTGGGCGCTCACAAAGATATTACACCTCTGGATGTTTCATCTCCGAGCTGAAACTCAACACCTTTCCTGTTTGTGACGCAACTCCACTTCCTTGTAATTACATGTGGGTGTCAGGGGAGGAAATTCCCAACAGACATGAAACAGCAGAGGAGTGTGTGTGCATGTGTATGTATGTGTGTTTGTGATAATATAAACCCGGACAGGTCTAGACAAGCAGAAGATTCTTTAACCTAAAACTCAATTTGTGTCTGTGACTTCTACTGATGTCAGCTGTAAAACTACAGACACACACACACACTGCCAAAGCTGCACAGCTCACTCCATTATTTCAGTATATATTAACAATTATTGTTTCAATGAGAGAAAAATGTATGGAAAGTTTTGTTTTGCACCTGGACCGACATCTGAATAAACTCATGTTCAGATGTACCCGAATTCTGTGCAGGAGTTCACAGAAAACAAGTGAAAAAACAAATTAAAAAAATTAACTCATTCTTTGGACCACAGCCAAACTCTCAACCAAACTTAACTGAAATGTCTTTGTTTTTGACTTATTCTGCAAAACTGAAAAAAATCACCAGCAACACAAGCAATCAGTGGTGAGGAGTCAAAGGTCAGACGTCAAAGACAGAAACAAAAATAAATTAAAAATTAGTTACAAAACGATAATGGAAAAATGAACAGCACAGATGCAGAAAATTACATTTTAAAATGATGAACAGCTATGTCCCATTTAGGGTGTAATAAAATACTATAAAACTAGACAGAGAAACAAACAGTAAGGACTATTTTATTATATGTATGTACATATGTACACACTAAAAAGGACCACAGCCTAATTTATTATGCTATTAAATGTTCAATGAGTTTGTGTGAATGTGTCTGAATATAAATCTGTGGAGTCCAGCAGGTGTCATGTTGGCAAAGAATAATATTTTTAGCACACAAATCATTCTCAAATGAATAACTTGTGCTCTTGAATTTGTGATTCAGTGCTCACGATACATTCACAGAAATGACTATTATATATAGTGCACGCAGCTTATCTTTATTAAAACAGTATTGCCCAGTCATGAACTAATTTCTGCTCTTAAAATAATAACTCATGCTCATAAAGCCCGGTATACACTGTGTGATTTTGGGCTGTCCCAGATGAGAGATGACTACCAAGAAAGAAACGTGGCGACATCTTTGGTCGTGGCTGTAAAATGGTGGTCCTGTGTCGCACACTGACAGAGGTTCAAGGATGGCCGTCACGGTCAAAGACAGCCTGGGATAAAATTCATACTGTGACCATCTAACTGTGTGATGTTACCACCTACATCTTCTAACCAACCAATAGAAACGCAGCATGAAATGACGCAATGGTGCTTAACCCAAACAAACAGACAGATAGCAGCTCGCCATGGAGGCAAAACACGCTGAAAGAAATGTGTGTGATTCCAGCAAAGAGGAAAACCTTGTGAAGCCTTGCCTGTATGATGTGTCCTCCAGCTCTGACCATGATCGTGTACAGAAGGACGAAGCATGGAAGTCGTGCTATGTTGTACATTTTAAATTGGTTGTTTTATGTCTTTACTTATGTTTTCAGGTCTCACTTCAAAATGACAACTCGATCTTTACGGGAATTACCTGATTAAATAAACACAGTGTTTTATCTTTGACAGTCATTAAACAGATTGTATTACAGAAGGACAAATTGTTTCAGTTTAAAAACCTCAATAATGACTTGTTTTCCTTTGACACCAGTGTATTTTTCAATTCTTTGCAATGGGAGCACCATGTATGTACACTACATTACAAATGCCAGCGCTTAAAGAGGCGCTGAATGTCTACGCTGCGCTGAACGCTGCATGTTTGCAAGGTTTTCTTCTGTGTGCCAAGAGCTGAAAAATGTTCAGCTTTGGGAAAACGCTGCACTCGTCACTGACACTTTTTAGTCATCCAGTAACAGTGGAGGTGGAGGGGGGACACATTGCCTACCACAAAGACCAACCGTCACATCTTATATGCACAAGTGCTGCACAACAACAGAGGAGGAGAAATATGTTAATATACTGTGTATATATATTTTAATATATGTTTCCTCTCATTAACCCACACAGACCAGCGGGTCCCTCCGCTCTCTCTATGTGCTTCTGCCTTCTCGTAATCCAAAGCAAAAACTCTACCACAGTAGTTCCCAACTGGTGGGTCGTGGTCCAAAAGTGGGTTGTGAGTCCATTCTGAATGAACCACAAGTGACTCAAAGCGTGTCAAGTCCAAACAGTGAATTTCCAGCACAGAGCTTTTATTTTGAAGTGCCGTTTCCTGCTGTAGAGTGAGTGACTAACGGACAGCCACTAGCTGGACGACATGTCCAAACACAAGTGTGACACTGAATATATCAAACTGTGTGGACCTTTAATGACTAAGGAGAACTTTGGACCAGATGGGAACCACTGGCTATTCTGTAACGTAGCAACCAGACACAACCAGAGCGTTTCAGATGAAAAAACACTGCAGCTCCAAAACGCTCTCAAGCGCTCCCAGCTGGGCATTCCCTGAGGAGCACCTGGCATTTCAAACTGGAAAACCGTTTTGGTGGACACGAAGCTTCATCTAACAAATCTGTCGTTTGTGAGTAATTTCCAAAAATTCCTGGAACGTAATTTGGTAATAAATAGACACAGTGTTCAATTGGTCAACTTCAAATGTAAGAATCTGAGGGTTTGTCTACAGCGAGGTGTGGACTTCAACATTTACAAAGAATAAAGCTTCTGATAATAAATAAATACTGAAGAAATATTTACTGTTGATATTGAGCATTTTTTTTAGGGGAATTCTTATTTTCTCCTACAACCAAATTACAGACGTCTTTCCAGGAAACGACTGAGGGAATTATTGGGAAATTACAGACCTGTAAAATCAAGTCCGTAAAACAAACCACTTTAGGTTTCTTGAGAACTTCTTGGATACAAAGTGAGGCGGGATACGAACAACGAGCATGCTGTAACAGGCTATTTGACAGCACAAATTATGGATTTGAGGGATGGTTTACAAATTATAAAGAAAAAAAAATCACGTTTCTGATAAAGATGTCAGTTTGGTGAGTCAGAAACATCATCATCATCATCATCCCACTGGTCCTACCAGAACAGGAGGGGTTTTCCCACTCTGCAGCCTCAACACGCACCATGAACACATTTATCTGACACCAAACACAGAGACACAGAAAAAGACTTCCTGCTTTGTTCGCATGACCTCATCTCATTCATTACAGAAAATATCCATCTGAACACCTCAATAAATATTTTAAATATGTCAATTAATGACGTGACATCAAAAGATTATTTTTTTTTCTTTACAAGGCAGCTCCTCCTCCTTCAGCTCTGCTTATCTCTGCCACGTCATCACTTTAATGCAAATTCTTTTTTACTTAACCACAAAATTTGACACCAGTTGAGTTCCCAAATCATCCAAGTGAGTTCAAACACATCCAGTTTCCGCTTTTTAATCCTCTACTTTATAAAAAAACGTCTTTCGAGGACTTCCTACATCCTTCCTCTTTTGAAAATACTGGAAGTTCTGAACTAAATGAAATAAAATTAAGAAAAAAACATTTATTTTTGCACATTATTATCTGAAAATGTCTTTAAATAATTGTTTCTAAAAAAAGAAGAACAAATGATTTCACATCACCGGCCGACTGCTTGCTTTCAGGATTATTAGATGTGACGACACTTGAGAAGAACGTCTGTCAGGACGTGTCTAAAATCTGGATTCGTGTGAATCAAATTTCAGATATATTTCTACAGTAAAGTGCGGTAAAGTCAGAGAGTAGAGGCAGAGAGAGTCAGACTGCAGCAGGAATCTGGGGATTTCCCGTCTCCTCTTGTTTTAGTCAGAACATGTGGGAGCTTCAGACTCCAAACACCAACAGAAACACCATGAAATATAAAGTCCTGTAAATATGAGGGAGTCTCACACAGAACCTCAAACCACACAGGGTCATCTGATACGCAGATGGAGTTTGTGGGAGATTTCAAGAACTGATAAAATGGTATTTTTGGTTGATATCGACAATAAATCAAATATGTAATTTCTAAATGACAAAATCGAAATAAGAAATATTTCTGATAGCTCTCTGGTGTCTGATTCTGAGAAAGCGGTGGTCCGTCGGGACCAGAGAGGGATTCAGACAGATTCTGAACAACACTGAGCTGTGGTTACTTTCCTTTTCGTGATGCAACTAAACATTTTTCATTTTCTCGATTTAATCACTTTATTGTTTAGTTTGTAATACGTCAGAAAAAAGACCCTAAGTTGTGATATTAACATGTCTTGTTTTATCTGACCAACAAACCCAAAGATTTTTACTTCACTGTCAACAAGACTAAAACAACCCAAAATACATTCACCGTTAACTAACTCAGAAACTACCAATACCTTGGTATTTTTGCTAAAAAAAACAACTTCACTGATTGTCAAACAAGTTGCTGATTAATAAGTCTCTATATAGTCTCTACATTCACTGAATGTAGAGTCTGTAGGCAAACCCCGGAGATCTTGCCTCCGGAAGAAGAGCGGAAGAGCCCTGGTTTCCGGTTGTAGGCTGCTTGTAGTCCACGTGATATTGTCCAATCACGTTTGAGCCGGCTGCAGTTGTTGCCAGGTTAAACGGTCCGTGTGGTGAACTAACGAGGCGGAACATAATTGGCATCACTGCAAACTCTGAATCCATCACAATGTTCAGCATATTTACTTACATATGAACGGAAGTCGGAAATTCGCCTCCTCCGGCCAAATCAAACCGGAATGCCAAAAAATCAGGGGTCTGCCCCCAGAGGCTGTATCGCTGTCTGCCGGAAGTCAGACACTGAATACAGCCGATGGGTTCTGAGAATGCTGATTAATTATCTTCTGGTTAACTGATGGTTTTACCTCTAGAGCTGACAGAAGTGAGAACAAACATCCGGAGCTGAAATCATGTGCAGAAAAGGATAAGAGCACATGAGATTAAAAACAGCCTGCTGTGTCACTTTACAATGTTTGTGATCAACAAATATTATTCCACATGAATCAGTGTCATGTGGAATAATACAAGTGTAGTGATGCAGGAGTCACATCACTCCATTTGTATCAATGTGACACACACACTACATCCAAAACTATAAAGGTTAATGAAGACTGCATTAGTTTTGTAAAACCTCAGAAATTTAAAAGGAAAAAAATACTGAATTAACTTTGTAGAAGTTTGTAGAAGTTAATTTCTCATTAGGGTTGGGATCCGGATCCGGTTCTTTTTTGGAACCGGGTCCAAAGTTCCATCACATTTGGCTTAATGGTTACTGCAAACGGTTCCTAGATTGTAAAAAAAATAAAAATAAAATAAAATAAAAAAAATATTTCTGTCCGAACCTGACCGAGCCCGACATTATCTAATCACTAAAGCACTGAGTTTGTGTCACACAGTTGTCATGGTTACAGGCTGTTTAACAGGCCGGGCGTGCGCCGGGTGCTCAGCGGACAGAGACTTCCGTGTTTGAAACGGGAGCGGGCGACGGGAGCGGGCGGCGGGAGGTCCGACGCTTTCAGCGAGGGGAGCAGTAGAAATATAACAAAATAAGATAAAATAGGAGACACCTGTCTCCCTCTTTTATTTAATTTTCAGCGTTTAATCAAGGCGCAGGCTGGCGGCGGGAGGTCCGCTTCCAGCCAGGGGAGAGATAAAAAACAAACAGCCCATGTGTGTGTGTTGTGTTCAGGTGTTGTCACGTAAATAACAGTGCCCAAGCATGAATGCATATAAGTATTTTTTATTACATTGCTGTGGTTAATTTTAATAGTGTTACTGTAAAAATCAGAGAATCACTTTTTGTTGTTATATATTCTCAGGGAGATGATACAAGCTCTAAATCTGAAATACACACCACACACACGTGTATTTTTATCTAATTGTACTGTGCAACAGTTAGAATAAAGTTTTTGTATTTGTATGATTGTATTTGTGCTTATTATATACTTGTTTAAGTATAGCAAGTATAATGAATATAATGTAGGAATCGGTAAGAGGAATCGGTAAGAGGAATCGGTAAGGAATCGGACCGTTAAGAAGGAATCGGTAAGGAATCGGAATCGTTAAAATCCTAACGAGTCCCAACCCTATTTCTCATGGAGCACATTTTAAAAAAAATAATGCAGAGCTTCACGTCAGTCGACTAGGACTCAAGTCGTTGCCATTGTTGTTGTTTTTTGTTTGTTTTTGTTGCTAGTCATTCAGTACGTTTACATGACTTGAATCTCACAGTGGGACTAACACACCCAAATCATGTGACTCCTGCATGTATACAGTCAATCAGACCCAAACTGGCCGAGGCGCTCTGAGCATGCTCCACAGTTTCCTCCCCAGGCTTTGACCAGGAAGTCCAATAGCATTAAATGTGTAAGAGAAGAAGAAACCGGTAACAACATGGAGAAATCTACATCCAGAGCCGTGACTTTTTGGACGGACCAAATGTACAGAGCTGTAAAGTTGTCCACCATGGTACCAGTTAGCAGCTAGCTAACTGTAGCTAACTTGTTTGTCCATTGTTTGGTCTGTGACGTAATAGGTCAACAGGAAAAAGGTCTAATACTAACAAGCTGAAAGGGGGCATATCTCCACCTATCGTAGAGGAGTTGCATATACCTCGGTTGATAAATGCCCCTCCCGTGCTTGTATACTGGGACAAGGACAGTAGTCCAGTTAGATGTGCTAGTCAAGCTGTAACTGTAGCGCCACTAAACTGTGCATGTAAACATACTGAGTGTGCTGTGCAGTGCACCTCAGGGGACGTTTTGGTCCCCAGATTTTTCTGCAGAGTGAGCGCTCTCGACTTACACACTTCTGTTTGGTACAGACAGACGCAGCGGCACAGAGGAGGAGAAACTTTCCACTGCATGGCCCCAAAATAACACTATCTTCTCTTTTCTGCTTGGAGATGGTGAATTTACAGCTCACACATACTTAATATGACAGTCTTTGACTTTTGTTTCATTTCAGTGATGGCAAAAATGTTGTTGCACATTTCCGATCCATTGTTAGCGCTGTTAGCTTGTTTATTATGGTACATGAATGCCACTGTCACACTGCACGTCCCGCTGAGCTCTGTTCAAACTTTAAAACTTTGTATGAAATTTTCAAAAACTGATCGCTGAATATTCGTATTGAACACCTAAATCTGATTTTACTGACAGTTGGTTCAACCCTACTCATAATGGAGTTGACATGGACTAGACTGAGGTTTGCCGAAACTTACCAGCTTTTTCTAGAGCTTTCACCCACATCTCACAGCCTTCACCAGCAAATTTAAAGCTGATTGAAACTCTAGACAAAGCTCGTAAAAGTGGATCTTGTATTATGATTTTTAAACTGCAGCAGCACAAGGACAGACATGTTGTCCAGACAGATGGAGAAATGAAACAGTAAGCATTAATGAGAGGCACATACAACTAGCAGAGAAAAAAAAAGTAGAAACAGAAACTATAGGAGAGCAAATAAGGACAAGCTATAAGGATGTTTACCCAAAGGTGGTTTTGGTAATGAAAAAAAAGAAACTTAGTATAGAACAAAAGCTTCTGTTGCATCATATAAACACAGAAGTAAACTTGAGGTTGTGTGTTGCGGTGAATCACAGGGTATTTGTCCTCCTTAAATCCACTTGCATGAAATATTTTGTTAGTCATTCGGAGAAAAACTCAAACTACAGAAAACAAACTGCTTCACCATGACAGAGTCAGCCAACAGGAAACTGTGTTTCTGCAAACAAAAGTCGACCACACTCACTTTGTGTTCGCAGCTTTCACTCGCCTTTGTGCATCAAATAGTTTATGTCACTTCCTGGACAGTATTTTTAGCCTCTTCGTTTCACACTGGAATGAAGTTTAAATGTCACCTGCTGTCAGTCCGGCTTTTCAGTACTAGACAGGTGAGCTCACTGTGATCCACACACACCTGCAGCTGGAGGTTGACATGTGTTTGTTACGACCTCACAGCTCAAACTGAGGCTGTTTAATGACACTGAAATGTCTTTACAAGAGAAGAAGTATCAATACGCCAGCTGATCAGTACTGCAAGTCTTATCTGAGACACATCAAACACCACCAAGAAGACCACACATTAACGTCTGTGGAAGACAGAGCGAGCTGTAACAGACAGGAAGTGTTACCTTGACGGTGGGGTAAGTCTTCCTGTTCTTCTCACTCGAGGCTCCTGGCAGACCGCCATGAGACGGACCTTCACAGCCGTACCTGAACCTGAAGCCGCGCTGGAAGACAGAGGCACAAACGATGTCATGTTAACATCGAGAACACAACCAGCAGACAGATGTGTCACATCTTCTGTAGTTACACCTGAAGCTTCTCAGTGTTTTAATGCTGCCTCATGTTTCAGATCCTGTCAGCACTTTCTCTCTGCACAGTGTTTGTTTTCATCTCCTGCACAGGTCAATGAGGAGTTAGTTTCTAAATTAAAAAATGGATGAATTTGCAGGCAAAAAGACTCAAAGCAGCTTAAAAAAGAGACTAAATTCTGCATAAATGCACCTGTGCATGTTCAGGTAACATGCAGCCCCACTCTCATTCTCACTGCTGTGGTAGAGACTATTTTAAGTTTCTATTGGACTATTAAAAGCAAAGAAATATGCTTTTTTCCTGTGCCATTAATCTCTTGTCATCAGTTATGCTTAGCAGCTCCACTAAACTTTTAGCTGAAGCGGAGGAAGGCAGATATAAAGTATGTTTACTAGGGATGCACCGAAATGAAAATTTGTGGCCGAAGACGAATAATATTAAGTGCTTGGCCGAATACCGAATATCGTTGTTTAGTTTTTCATTAGTTTTTGCAGATGAACCCCCTCCAGATTAGTGTTGTCACGGTACCAAAATTGGGACCCACTGTACGATATCAATTAAAATATCATGGTTCTGAGTAGTATCACGATACCACAGCGGAAATTAGACAGATGTGCCTTTTGTCATTTATAAAAAGATAAATCACTTTTTTATAATACATTAATGATATTTCAATGGAATAAATTACTTACTGACTTATACATACTTAAAAAACAGCATCAATGAGTGATGAACATAGGGGGGATCAAAATAAAATAAATAAATAAAATAAAAATCATTTCACTCCCCTTCCCCTTCACAAGTAACAAACAGTCCCTAAAGTGCGGTGAGGCTTGTGGGCCGTGAACGGCACGTTTCTCCTCTGACACGTCACATACCTGTGTTCGGCTGGCTTGGCTGTTCAGGTACTTTTGGACAGTCCACACGCCAAGAAGAGGATATTATTGGAGCCAACTTATCCGTCGCCGGTAAGCCGATGGCCGCCATATTTGACAGGAATGCATTACTGTCTGTGTCTGTGACCCCCGTTCAACCCACAATCGGTGGGATTCGCCTTTCGTTTCTGCTGCTGGTTGAAATCTGTCGGCTGCTCGCACAGTGTGCTGAATGATTTAAACCTATTTTGCTCGCTCAAAACTATTTTTAGTCGGAAATGCGAGTGCCGTGACGGGCAGATCGCCACACTGCCGACATTTTACTCAGCCCGTCAAGGCACACTGTTTGATTGCGTTATCAAAACACGCCGCTATTATTCGGCCTTGCTTTTAACTTATTCCACCGAATACCGAATGTGTGGTTTTTTGCAATATTCGGCCGAAAATATTCGGTTACCGAATATTCAGTGCATCCCTAATGTTTACCCTTCATATTTATCATACTTTATAAACCTGAGAACAACAGAATAATGTATGAGTGATGTAACATCCATAATTAAGCTGAACAGAATCTGTTCAAATATATTTTTTTAAGGGATTAGTTAAAAAAAAGTTAAATGACATACAACCCAACACAGCAACCCTTCCTGCACTGATGGCTCTGAATGTCCAAAGATCCTGATTTAAGTGATGAAGACACTGATGTCATCTTCTCAAAAATACGACGGAGGGATTCAGACTACAATGTACGAACTGGTAGTGTAAGCTGTCGGACTTTCTGAACACCAAAAACACAAAACTCCCTCCAAATATCATCGAACAGATAACAGCCAACAGATAATGGTAGAGGTAGTTTTTCTGACTCGTGAACTAAATGTTGAAACTCTGTCTTTGACTTCATGGGTGCAGGGAGGATGTGGTAACATAATATTTTATGTGTTAAGGTTTTGACTGTTGGCAAGGGCTTGGTGGTTAATCAAATTTCATTTTCAATTACAATGTTGGCTTCCAACAATTATGAAAACATGATCAAGATAAAATGATTATCGTGCCACATTCTTTTTCACAATGATGCTCTTGTTTTGTCTCGTGTTATGAATCCAGTGCTGCGCTCTGTGTTGCAATATTGGCGACTTAATGGCTGGATTTAGCAACTATTTAGACTCTCATGACTTTATTTCTAAAAAGCGACCAGCAAGGCAAGAAAGTACATTTAATGTTCAAGAAAATCCACCCTTTTTATTAAAAGTTCAATAAATACATGATGTTTCAAAGTCAATGAGTAATTGTGTTCTTGATTTTGGCCAAAATAATTTGCTCCAATAAAGCAGCCAAACCTGCGGACATACTGTTTATTTAAATCACTATTCTTTAATAAGAATATTTAGTTGTGGGGTGTACAGTAGCTCAGTGGGTAGAGCGGGCATCCAATGTAACAAAACAAGTCCTTGCCATAGTGGTCGCTGGCTCGATTTCAAAATGCGACCCTTCGCTGCATGTCATCCCCTCTCTGTCCCCCTCTGACGCCTAATCTTTCCTGTCAAATAAAGGCAAAAAGTCAAAAAGAATCTTTAGATGATTTAAATTAATGTCTTTGAAGGATTTTCTGTGTTTCATCGATGCTCCACCGCATCTGAAACAAAGAGCACCTGAACTATTCTAAGACAAAATCATTATATTTTTTGAAAATATAATGTTAAGTTCCTTAACCTTCAGGGGAAAATGCCATGTCAGTGTTTAAACTGCCATCTAGTCACTATATTTATGACCTGATCAGAGTGTGTCTGATGAATTAATCAGAGCTACACATCACAACGTCAGGAAAAAAGAAAACTTGAGTTTATACAGGTTGAGAGAAATCAAGACAAACAGATCAATCAGTGATTATCAGGAGAGGATGTGAGAGAATAAACTAAGCGACACGTTGGACCCAACAGAGACCAAAGTTGTTACCAATTTCTTTGGGGAAACACTTTGTTTGTTTATGTAAATATCAGCTGATATAAGATTACTGGATTCTTCAAGATCTCTCAATTATTGATGTTGTTATCAGCTGAACAAAAACCCACCATCAGTCCACGATGCTTTCAGTCCACCTTAAACAACTTTTGTGATTAAAACTTTGAAATGTAAAACTGGGAACTCTTCTTTCATAAAACATTGAAAACATTTTAACACATCTTAAAATGATTCACGTCACTGTGGGTCTCCACATCAATGCAGCGATAGGAGGGCAGGTGAGTTTTACCTGTTTGGGCTGCTCTGTGATCTGCAGGAACGGTCCGTCCACTGAAACCACAAGGAAACAAAATCAACTTCCACACAAACATTCAGCACTGTTAAATTAATTAATCACAGCTTTATAGAGTCTATTAAACAATTTAATAACAAGCTGATTTTTACACTGGGAAAAAAAACAACATCCCACTCACTACATACTGCAAACAAAAAATGTTAATTATTAATAGCCAAATGGAATTATCTCTAAAGGAAATATTTTACATCACAGTATTTAGTATCAGTTTACTGGTTAGTATAACAGAATTTTATTAGCGGGGCAATATCGGCACCAAAGTCAAGTATCAGTCAGGCTCTGATTTAAATGTAAATCTTTTTTCTTTAATATAAATTAATTAATTAATTAATTAAAAGTCTATTATTCCAGTGGTAAACTTTAGTAAACTTTACTTGTTGCGGTGAACATTAAAAATTTGCCTTTCAATATATTTTTTGTTTTTGCATTTTCTGATATATAATTTTCCTCCTTTATATTGAAAAAATATCTATATCTATCTAGCTATCTTAGATACACAGTATAGATATATATATATATATATATATATACACACTTTACTGTAGACTGCTGTAGTGAAGAGTGATAAAAGAGGAACTGAGGTTTTTGATGAATCACATGAATCACTCAGACGTGAATGTAAAGAGGAGGTCGTTTCCTCTCCACATCTACAACCCTTTCTATCTTTACTTCAGAATAACGGACTCAAACAGAAGTGAGAGCCATCCCACAGTCACCACAGAGCACAGATACCAGCAAGTCATGAAACTTACCTTTCACTTTACCTTCATCACAGGGCAGGTTTTAGTATAAATACACACATTCGTTTTCCAAAGAGAAAGTTCAGTTTCACAAGTTTTTCCTCTGCAGCTCTTTCATCTCAATATACTTAAACTTTTTACTCCACTACATTTATCTAAGATTTTTCAAACAAAACATATTAAGAGTTTATAAATGAAACTACCAAAGTGCAACTGAAACAATCAGTCATTTAATTAATAAGTTGACTGACAGAAAATTAATTGAAAAATGTTCAGATGGTTGAAGTCAAACCAAACATGAAAATAATTATGATTATAATAATGAAAAAAAAAACATAAGTTAACAGTTAAAAATTAGCTCCACCTCAACCAACTACAACTTATTTATGATATTTTATAACATCATAAATAATAGTATAACAATCACAGAATATTTATTTTACTTTACTATCTTAACTACACTTTCCTGATTATACCTACATACTTTTACTGAAGGAACATTATCAAAGCAGGGTTTTTATTTTAAAAAAGCGCAATATTAATACTGCTACAAAGACTTCTTTTAAAACGGGGTTTAATGAGTTACTTATCCACAGTCAGTGTATTATATATAAAAGTCGTCAGTCACCACGCCTGCAGATGGTGGAAGTGGAAGTAGGCAGGAGTGCTGCCACTGAACCTAAGCTTTGTACTGCTGTGGATGGGGGCGGCAGCAAAACTTATTTTAGACACGTTTAAAAAAAATTAATATGTGTGCGCTATATTTAGAATATTTTCACACCTTTGCCTTGATGTCACACAGAGATTTCCGCCTGGTAACTGAAGCCATCACATTGCCCTCTTCAAAGTCAGGCTCTATTGAGAAAATCGGGAATTTAACATTGCTGAACACAGGAGCTGCTGGTCTACCACTGCCTCAACCAGTTGGTTAGTGTAATCGTATGACTTGGTGTTAACTAGAGTTAGTTTGGATTCACTAAAGTCACCAAATGACACAAACTAACTAACTGATCAAGGCAGCGGTAGAACAGGAAAAATCCACGTTCAGCTCGCTAAAATTAGCATTTTTGTCAATGGAGTCTGGTGGCTTTGACGAGGGCATAGATGAGGAACTGAAGCTGTTCAGCTTCACCATCATAAAGGGCTGTCTGACAGAAAGGCAAAGGGATGAAAACATTCTCAATATAGCACACACTTTTAACTGATATTGGATTTTTTAGGGTGGCTAAAAAATGGTTTGCTGCTGCCCCCGTCCACAGCAGTACATGACTTATCTTCTGTAGCAGTACTCCTGCCTGCTTCTCTAAACTGGGGGCGTGCCGACCGCTATCTACTGTATGTAATAAACTGACTATGGATAAGAACCTCATATGACCCTACTTCAAAAAATCCAAAGTAACCCTTCAAGTAAAGGATCTGAACACTTTGACCACTGTTCACGCCTTAATGATCAAAACACGTGCAACCAAAACAAAACTTCTATTGTCTTACAAAACGCTTCCAGCTCACCTCCAACTGTCCAGAGCCTCAAAATAAAGACTAAATATGAAAAAATTTTTACCCAAAATTACCCCAAAATGTCAAGGCACTCTGAGCTGATGGCAAGACACCTATGTAGGTAAGGTTGGCTGAGTGATGCACACCCTGAGATCATAAATGCACCGTTTGTATGATCATATTTATCTCTTTAATATCCCAACTGTATGGGTCCAGGGGTTTCCAAGGTCTAAAAAAATGTCTCTACAGCCCCTTTTACACTGCCTCTTTACGGCAAGAGTTCCACACCATTTTGTCGCCTCACCATTCTGTATAAAAGGTAAAATTGCAGAGTGGTTGGACTGAGTTGTCTCGCCTCTGAGCCAGGAACAGAGGTAGTAACAGCGCCGAAATGATATCGGTGTGAAAGTGACAGCCAGCAGGACGGGATCAAGGGGGCACGGGTGTGACAGTTTGACGACATGTTATGCTGCGAGTTATAGTGAAGCTGATTTGTGTACTTGTGTTTGAAACTGTCGCTATTAAGCCATGCCTAATGTGTGTTTAATATGTGTTTTCAATCAACTAAACTTTACAGCACTTCACAGAAACCCCACCACTGACTAGGGCTCTGGAGGTGTAACTGCAGTGACAGACACATCACCGCACAAGTATAAATCCGCCTTTATGTGTGCGACCCACCACGGGAGATTTAGAAAGGAACTGTTAGCAGTTAGCAGCTAACTCAAAGAAGAGCAACGACTGAAAATTTCCACAACTTGGGAAAACAATGAGGTCCTCACCCTCTGAGCAGGGGACGCGATCAGCCAACACATAACAGGGGCCGTAAATGATTGTTATTTCCAAGTTTATGCCATTGTTACTGCTTATTAAGTGCTGCCAATGCCTATGTTACACGCCATACTAGATGCCAACGGTGTTGTGTTAAACGTTATGAACGTCATGCCTCTTTTGATTCCACGATGCCAGGATGCTGTCTAAAATCACACACTGGAGCAGAATGAAGCCGTCGTCGTTTGGATTTGTGTAAAAATGCAAAGGGGGCATAAAGAAGGGACTTTGTAGCGGCTCTGCAGTGCGATCTCGGTGTGAAAAGGGCTTAAAATTATGCCAAATTAGCTATTAGCAGCTCCTGTTTACAGTGTATGCATGGATGTATGGACAACTACCACTGGATTACTCTGGTACTGATGAAAACTTAAAAGCATAATGATCCCAAAGCGAGTTCTGCAGCATTTTTTCTCTGTGATTTCTGCGTCGACACCACAGATAATGATGTCGTCAGGAAGTGTAAAGTGTCACATTTGGCATTCACTCTGAGAGGAAAGAGTTTTGATGCAAACTGTAACCATTTAGTAGCAAATCAGCAGCCGAAACACATCAACTAACTTCCTGTTTTTGTCACAACACCTGCACACACCTGTCCCTTTCACCTCACACAGCATCACAGAACATCCTCAAATTAGAGAAGCTGCCATCAGAGTCACAAATCAAAGACAACAAGGATTTCCTTAACAGTGACGCAACACTTCCAACTGTTCAGAGCAGAGTTTTTGAACCAGGAAATAAAGACCAAAGTTTAGTAAAAACAACATAAGTGAAGCCTAAAACAGTTACAGATGAACATTTATGGACCAAAAACATTTGATAATAAACTGTCAGCCTCAACTTTTAGTTGAAAGTGCTCTGAAAAATGAAAACTTTGAACATCTATTGTTTTAGAGGCAACACACCCAAACTATATCTGCTTTTCTGTGGTTTCAAATCTGTCACAGTTTAAGGTCAATCAGTTCACAGAGCTGAAACACAGGAAGCCGTTTCATAGACGTTTTTACCAACAATAAAGTCACATTAAGTCCTTTCTGACAGAATTACTGAATAAATGCAGTTAATCAGATCCGAGTTAATAGCAACCACTGGTCAGGAGGACACATTAAATCAATTATCTGAATGCAGCCTACAGACAGAGGAAGTCTGTTCAGCCTCCAGCTCCTGTCTCTCCTCACGGATGAACAACTGTGTGTCTGTGTAAATGGCTCCAATCGATCAGGTCAGCCAAAAGGCATAACAGGTATTTAGGATTGTAATACCTGAGGAGGGAGGGACAAACAAACTACATGACATTTTTGTTGTGGGGTAACAGGTTTGCAAACTACACAGGAGCTCCTGGTGTTGATTTAAGATGTGATAGCCGAGCTGTGATCACAACATGACAGTTTGATATTTAAAGATCAAAGAAACAAACACGTCCACTCTCTGTGAAACTAAATTCACCATGTAAAGTCTTTTCTGCCACGAATAACAAACAGCAGCTCACTGAACACTGAGACAACAGGTGAATAAAGACATTACGCTCTTTAACATCAGGTATAAAGGTGAGACTCTCACCTGTCCGCACAGACGGGGTCTGATGCATCACAGGGAAAGGTGTGAACTCCCACGATGGATCCATCATGATGTTGTCTAAAATCTGAAAGAAGAAGTCAGACATAAGGCCAGGACACTGACGGAGATACATGAGGTGAAGAGTCTCTATTTATACATTTATAAAAAATGATCCATTTCATCATCATGTTAACATTTTGTAGACGTAGGAGACAAAATCTAAAGTCTGTCTGTCTGACTATTGAAGACAATTTAATGTTCTGCTCCACAAACATCCAAAATTTAGTGCCAAATCTGAAAGTTCTGTTTAAAATGAGTTCATCGAAACATACCCTATGTAATTTTTTTGCCGCACAGGGTCTCTCATTCTAAACTGGAATTAAAGCCTCATGGTTGTACGCCTTTGTGAACCAGTCAAGTTGCAGTTACAATTTACATCCATGTCTGTGAAAACATGGATGCTCCACACGTCTTCAACCCAGCAGCTCAGAAGATCTGCACAATCAGCACAGTTTCCAAACCAAATGTCTCCCCTTCTGTTACTGAGTTATGGCCAGAAAAGTGTTTTATGAAGACCATTATGATGTCACAGTGAAGCCGACCTTTGACCTTTTGGATATAAAATGTTATCACTTCATCATTTTATCCTTTTAGATATGGTCTAAAAGGTCTTGATCTTGTCATAATTACTATACAAATTCTTGAGTAATGGCTAAAAGCATATTTCGTAAGGTCACGGCGACCTTTGCCTTTGACCATGAAATTCTTATCGGTTCATCACTGAGTGGACATTTGTGCCAAATTTGAAGAAATTCCCTCAAGGATGCTCTCGAGATATTGCATTCACAAGAATGAACAGATGCAAGGTCACAATGACCTTGACCTTTCACCACGAGTTCTCAGTTTATCTTTGACTCAAAGTGGACGTTTTTGCCAAATTTGAGAAAATCCCCTTCAGGGTGTTCCCGGGGTATCACTTTCACGAGAATGAGACAGATGAGGTTATGGTGACCTTGATATTTGACCACCAAATTCTTACCAGTTCAATGTTGAGACCAAGTGGACTTTTGTGCCAAATTTGAAAAAAAAAAAAGTGCACCAAGGATGTTCTTGAGATATCGCATTAAGGAGAATGAGATTGACACAAGGTCACAGTGACCTTGACCTTTGAGCACCAAAATCTAATCAGCTTGTTCTTGACTCAAGGTGGACATTGGTGCCAAATTTGAAAAAATCCCCTTGAGGGTGTTCTTAAGATATCACTTTCACAAGAAGGAGACAGACGTGGTCACAATGACCTTGACATTTGACGTATAACCACCACATTCTAACCACTTCATCGCTAGTCCAAGAGAACATTTGAGCCACATTTAAAGAAATCCCCTTCAAGACAAGCTTGAGATACCTCGTTTACAAGAATGAGAGAGATTGACAGATGGACAATCTAAAAAATATAATGCCTCCGTCCACGGCCAGCACAGAGGTGCAGCAGTAACAAAAGACGGATCAATGCTGTCATTGCAGTCAGTTTCTCCCGGTTAGAATTCCTTCAGTGTTTATCATTTAGGAGGTTTTGTTAAGGGAGCCCAATTATCTGCAGAGGTCTCCTTCTCTCCAAAACAAACCAGGTGATTTAACCATAAAAACACTATGGAAAGTAGTTCCACATTACAAAGCAGATTTCCTCTGGACATCTCACGGCAGAGGGGCTGGTAACTACAGTGACCACAAAAAATGCCAAGAGAAATCAAGAGTTCCTCTGGGCTGGAGCTGAGCTGCCACTAATGTTTGCTCTGTTTGTTTCTCTGATAAATTAAGATACAGACGTCCGATGACTTAAAATCCTTAATACAGTTAAAACCAGCTGTTCAAAATGACCAAGATTTAAAAATGTATCGGGACAACGTGGCTTAAAATTGGACAATTCCGACAGTTTCTTGCAGACGACCACAACCCTGACACACATGCATGAAGGAATTATGACGCCACTGACAGGTGACGGCGAACACATGACAGATTTCTCTGAGTTTGAACATTGTTGGAAACATTTGGGATAATTTAAGTATACAACTCAACAAAACATGTAACATTGGTCCTAGTCGTTTTTACCTGAGCAAACTCCATAAACTGAATCAAGACTGTCAGATGCGGCTGAAAGCTCCAAAATCCTAGTGAGCTTAGTTCACTTAGATTATTTTATTCCTGAAGCCTCAGTGTCCATACTCAGATCTATTGCACTTTAATGGAGGACACACTTCTCAGTCACAGTACTCATGTTTGTTTTGTAACTTTGCACCAACCTGAGTGCAGGAACGTGATTCTCTAGGCTGCACTTTCACATAGTGAGTTTGTATTTCAATGTAAGGAGTGTCAGGCTTCATTAAGAATTAAATGTCTGGTTTCTGGTCCTGGATCAGGGCTACAAGGTTTATTATTACAAGGTATTTTATTAACTGCAATCTCATATAACACAACGTTTCCTCCCCTGCTGTGCTGAAACAGTGAGAGGTGAGTTTACCTGGTTGGAAGTATGAAGGTAGTGGTCGTCTCCAGCCATGATGTCTACAGTCAAAGGTCAAACACGACACTTATATTACACCAACAGTGAGACATGCAGTGGTAAATACAAAGTCTGATGAACTAATGATGATGGAAATGACGTAAGCAACCACTAATGTAAAACAAACATTTAATACACTTCATTATATATTTTGTTTATAATTTCCCTTTTAAAATCCCCCCAAAAAACAGTTCTGTGTATATTATGATGGGTAAAATGTATTATTATCTATTAATAAATAATCCCTCTGACACTTGTTGCTGCTTGGTACCGCGCGTTCCCGCACCGGTTGCACATGAACGCGCCGGTGCTAGCCCTCTGGCTAACAGTTAGCTAGCGCTGTCGGGCTGTTTTTGTCGTTTGTGCCGTTAAAACGACCGTTCAAAAAATAAACAGTTAATATAAACCAACAGTTCTACAGCACCGACAGCAGTAAAGACACTGTTGGCTTTGTATTACAGAATATCCTGAAAGAGTCGGTGCTAACCGCTACCTGTCCAAGCTAACTGGGAGCTAGCCCCCACAGGTTCCGTATGCGGAGAACGTAACACGAAACTCCGTTCAAAAACCTGCATGTTTAACGGTTGTTTCACTTCTCATTGTAGGAACTTCAACTGAGGAACATAAATAAATACATTTTAGAGTCAGATGAATTCAATCATGTTTTCGGCAAGTGTAAAATCCACGTAACCTAATTAGTAGTCCGATTTAAATACACACTTCAGCTTTTCCACACTGTTTTACCAAGAAACCGTGGACTGCTGTAGGACATTTAGTGACTGAAGCTATAATAAGTAAAGTTCTAACTCCGACTTAAATAAGGACTTCATGTCGTAAACATACAAGCCGAATTTACAAGTGGCTGTCATAACTACAAAAAAAATCGTTAGTGCTGATGTAAGACTTTCTTATGTTTGCTGACAAGAAAGAAAACCTCGAGTTCCCATTTTTAACACAGAGTTTGGTGTGACGCTCTCAGAGTTACCTGGCTAATAAGGAAGTGAGTAGCATAACAAAGCAGGCTGCCACTGTTATAACGGGTCACGGTAACATTACGGCAATGAATGCAAATACACAGCCGTGTAGTTATAACATAAAGTGGGTAGTTAACGTGTTCTTACCTGGTTAGCTCGTTCAGGTTAACAGTCGGATTCTCAACATGAACTAATGAGTGACAGTCCTCAGTCCACTTCACTTCAGTTGACTTTTACACATCATTTCGCCATGCTCGCGCTGAACCAGTGGATCCATTTACAACAACCAGGTTTAATTGGAGTGCGTCATGACGCGACACGACGGCGTCATTACAGTCAGTGGGGAGAAAATTATTTTAATCCGACAGAAGAAATTGGTGTTTAATCCCAGGGACGAGCAGCTGAGTCCTGCAGGTGAAGTTTGCCTCAGTTGTTCTTAAAGTTGATTTCCTTCCCCACTGGAAATTCCCTGTGACGTATAGAGAGGAGGTGAAACACGAAGAGGTCTCACTCTGAAGGATAAAACGAAATGTCTCACTCTCATGAGCCTGACAATCACTACAGGCAGAAATGTTTCTGTGAAGAATATTCAGAAAAAGTTTCACATCTTTGAGACTTAAGATTATCATGGGAAAACATGGCGTTTGGTGAAAAATCCAAGAAAAGAAGACATGTTTTTAACATAATAAACCTGATAGTGATGTTGTAATAATGACTATGTAAATTTAGTTATTAAAAAATCTCGAGTTTTGTCGTTTTCCTGAAGGATGTTAAGCAATACTAATAAAAAAAAGCTGCTTGTTTTCATATTTTTGTCTGGTGTGATTTACCCCTGGCTCTTTTGTTATTGTTCTATTCGTAAATGTCCCATGTTGACTGAACAAACTGAACATTAACAATTCTTTTTCAAATGAGAGGGATATAAAAATAATTCAATCCAATTACACCCACAGATGAGACAGACAGACAGACAGACTCACCTGGCTGAGTGTGAATCCTCCTCCAGGCAGCAGAGGAGCAGTAAGACAGGTGAGAGTGTTTCCCTGAGGCAGGGGCGGCATGGTAAGGGGAAAGATGGGACTTGTTGCCAAGGGCCCGAATGGAAAGGGGTCCTGAAAAGTTAGTTTTTGTTTTATTTCTAACTAATTAATGCCATAGCTAAATTAAAAACTGGCCTCACAAATCAGTTAAAAAAACTAATTTTGAATAAAACAATAGTAAAATCTCTCCAAAGCCCCTCTCACTGCTCCTGCACTATAGGATTCATCTCTTAAAAGTAGTTCCAGGTGGAGCTACTTTATACAGTTAGATAGTTTTATCTGGTGGTTCCCAACCCAGGGGTCGGGCCCCTCTAAAGAGTCACCAGATAAATCTGAAGGATCTTGAGAGGATGAATGGGAGAGAGAAGAGGGAAAAAAGCTAAGCTCTCATACATCAAATCTGTTGGAAGTTCCTGGGCTTTTCTGTCATCTGTGATTTTTAATAAAACATTGATAATTTGCTCTCTTAGGGAGTCAAACTGTTAAACTAGATCAGTTGGTTTACTTTTCAAATAATTGTATTTATAAATGTATCATAGGTAAGGTTGTGTTTAAGTAACTTCAGCTGTAAAATCAATGTGCTGTAAAAGTATATTTCCCTCCTAGATATAGTATGTGAGTAGAAGTACAAAGTAGCATAAAATGGAAATACTCAAGTGAAAAACAAGTACCTCGAGACTGAATTTGAGTACAGTAGCGTAAATGTACTTAGTTACTGTCCACCTCTGGACATCAGTGGGCTAAGCAGATGACCCTGAGGAACACCAGTGTGATGTACCACAGACAAAGTCACACTGAGGACAAGATCAACACATATGCAGAGGCCCTACAGTCCTGAAAGGTGACATTTATTATCTTGTGTGAGTTATTAAGTTATTGTAAGTTGTTATCTCGCAGGAACAAGTTATTATATTATCATACTGTGAGAACAAGATAATAACATCTTCCCACAAGACAATAGTGCGTGCACACAAAATAAGAAATATCATAATCATATGCTATATGTTCATCATGAAAATACATACATATGTAGCAGAAAGCCAAGGTGTCTGGCTAACAAGAAGGCAGCAGAAATACAAACTCTAAACAAGGAAGTACCCCATATTTAGCCATAGCTCACCTATTCACTTAGCTTTCTCATAGCTACACAGGCGGGACGTCACTAACCGCATGCATAACCTAACTCATTGTGCAATATGTCACAATTAACCAACATACATTAACTGTAACCAGTGACAACTATTGTGAAATGCATGAACATTAATCAGTGCCCATATATATATATATATATATATATATATATATATGTATGTGTGTGTGTGTGTGTGTGTGTGTGTGTGTGTGTGTGTGTGTACATATGTATATACCAGAGTGATACCTCCTGTCAGTCATAACTTATCTTTGGTGTAGGTGAGTTGTTGACCTTCTGCCCCCTGCTGGTCAAACACAGCAGCACCACAGCTCCCAGTCTGACACAGACACTGGGAGAAGTTCACCTGCTCTAAAATCATTCTAACAGAAGGAATATATGAATGTTGCTGCAGATTTGTTGGCTGCACATCCATGATGAGAATCTCCCGTTCCAGCACATCCCAAAGGTGCTCTATTGGACTGAGATCTGGTGACTGTGGAGGCCATTGGAGTACAGTGAACTCATTGTCATGTTTGAGATGATGTGAGCTTTGTGACATGGTGCGTTATCTGTTGATACAAGGCAGGATGGATCCATGCTGCATGGTGAGAAAACTCGTGTGAATTGTAGCCTCAGTTTCCTGTTGTTAGCTGACAGGAGTGGCACCTGGTGTGGTCTTCTGCTGCTGTAGCCCATCTGCTTCAAGGTTGGACAAGGTGTTGTTGCTTCAGAGATGCTCTTCTGCACACCTTGGTTGGAACCAGTGCTTATTTGACTTCCTGTTGCCTTTCTATCATCTTGAACCAGTCTGGCCATTCTCCTCTGACCTCTGGCATCAACAAGGCATTTTGGCTCACTGGATATTTTCTCTTTTTGGGACCATCCTCTGTAAACCCTAGAGATGGTTGTGCTGAAAATCCCAGTAAATACTCAGACCAGCCCGTCTGGCACCAACAACCATGCCACGCTCAAAGTCACTTAAATCACCTTTCTTCATCATTCTGATGCTCCGTTTGAACTTAGCTATTTGCATTACAGGTGTACCTAATAAAGTGGCTGGTGAGTGTATGTATAACATACAACATAATTTATTAGTTGTCTGTATATGTTGTAATAATCTGAGTCTGCACAGTTTAATATAGAAGAGTAAACAGAAGAATATCTGCAGCATTCAATGAAATTACTGAAGTAAAGTACAAATACTTCAAATCTGTATTTAAGTAAATGTACTTTGTTACTTTACACCACTGTCAATAATGCTGCAGATGTCACCAGTTAAAAGAGAAACATGACAGACACCATGATTAGTTCTTAGATGGTATTTAGTTTATTGTGATTAAACACATATAAGAATCAGTTATTTAAACATATATATGTACTATTATATATTCAGCTTTAAATGTTACAACATTCATAATAATCTGAACGTCACATCTAAGAGCATCTGTAGAACAATTAGTGCAATTTACAGTTAAAACTTTACAGTTGAAACTAAAATAGAAAAAAAACAGCTTCTGTCTGCAAAAATATACATATCATCTATTCAATAAAACTTCAGGTAATAAAACTGAACATAGTTACAGCAAAAAGAAAAATCTAGATGACATCTGGAGGCACGTTAGCTCACACACAGGAAACACACACGCGCGTTAACACATGTTAACACACACTCACGTTAAACATCAGAGCACTGAGGGTGTCGAAGCGTTTCTCTATGAGGCACTACACAGACCTCCACCTGCTGGACGAACCACCACCTGGCCTGCTGTCAGGCGGGCGGGGCTTAGTGACGACAGGTGAGTCTGACACTATGAGGCACGACGGACGCAGAGAAGCAGAAAGATCACGTATAAGCACATTTTTTTTAAACATTCAACGACAAATGAAAGTAGTTTATGTCATCGATGGAGGAGTGTGGAGAAACAGAAACATTTAGGGTTTACAGAAATCTGACTGTTTTGGATGCACGAGGAAATATCTGCTCAAAAAGCGCACAAATTAAGAAAAGATTTTAGGCTGAAATTCTGCTGATTCAGTTTCTGGTTTGTCCGCCATTTATTCAATCCAACCAAACTTTAATTCAAATTGTGGTGAAGATTTATTTAGAAGTATTGAAAAAAGACTAAATCTGGGTCTAAAATGATTCAGCAGACGTGCACAATTTTTCCATTTGATGGAATAATGCAGCCATAAAAACAGTTTTAAGATATGATGACATCATAAACTGTCGCTTTAGATTCTTAATTTGCTCATTATTTGAGCGTAAAAGGAGATTTTACGTTTTCTTTTTTCTGATTCTTTTTTGGCCGTTTGGGAACTCATCTTTCAGGTGACAAATCTGTGTCTATATTTTCGACACTACTTTTAATCTGATGTTGTCATTCATTTTTGTCCAAATGAACCCCGTTAGTTCTCTTCAGTCTGGACTTTCTTAGGTCATAAATGGCGAAAACACTTTGAGTGTTTACTTTGGACTAAATAAATTCATCTTCAGTGTTGGAACATCAGCTGCAGGATGTTTTGTGCTTTGTTTTTTGTTCAAGTCTGACGACGAAACTGCTGGTTGTGCATCTTTTAGCTTTATAGCCAGTGAACTTTATATTCCTGCAAATCATAGTGACAGTTTTTAAGATGATTTCAGTTCATCTCTGTCAAATTCAACTTACAGAGAAGTGAAACTTCCTGCTGAATTTACCAGTTAACTTTTGTTATATTAGTTATATAATCATATGAACAGAGACTTGAAGTCCTAAAAGGTGTTTTTCTTATAACCTGTGTGAACAAGACAATAACTAGTGCACTAGTGAACTTCAGAGGCTCAACACCATCTAGTGTTTTTTGTAGTCACTTTTGAAGAGGAACTTCTGGAAAAAAAAAAGAAGGTGCATTTCAGGAAGCTGGGATTTTACAGTTTAAATCAACATTTCCATTCTAAAAAATAGGGCTGACCTTAATACCGTAAAACTTAAATTAAAACCCTAGTCCCAATTAAACGCCCAGTCCCTTTTACTACCCCAGTGTGGCTACACATTTTGACAAATAAAGGCCTGTCACAATTAGAAGCCTGGTCTGGTTGCCAAGCAGTTCATTTTTATAATAAAAGTTCTTCAGATGTGTAAAAGCAGGTTGTTGGCTACCTAAAATTATGTGTCCATTCCTCGATTACCCTGTAAGTTATTCATATTCCTCAGATCAAAAGAATCAAAAGGGTTTTTCATCAAAATGAATCCAAGTTGTGAGGACTGTTTTAACAGGATAAAGTGGTGTTGTGTCGGTATGCTGGGTGCCGTCATAATTCTTACTCTGTGATGCGCTGTTTGTCGCAGCTAGATCAAATGAATGATTCAGTACTGATATATTATCTGAAGCCTCATTTCTAAACATGTAATATTCATACTGGTTTAAATAAACAATGTGATTGTATTTCCTGATCTTTGCTGAGCAATAGTTATGTGTGAAAGGAACTAAAGGCCTGTCCCAAATATAGGCCCATTGATTTCAGTGATTTAAGCAAATAATAGCCCGGGCTACTAATTTAAGTTTTACGGTAATTTGAGGCTTCAGTTGTTGCCTCGGTAATCAGTATGTCTAAATCAGTATTTGAATGCATAATTTTTTGTTGTGGTCTTTCACCAGTAAACTGGTGGACAAAACTGAAAGGAGGTGGCCTCTCTCTGACATGAATGAGGTCAGTGTCCTCAGCACCATCACTGACCCCTGTTTCAGGATATTCAATAGACTCCTCATGGGTCGAATATTTGTGGGTAATTATTACAGAAGCTTCCAAACCCCAGAAATGGTATTCGGGACAGCCCTACAAAATAAATCAATAAATAAAATAAAACAAAAATCATGAATCCTGTGCTTGATTTTCCGATGAAAAAAATAAAAAAAATGAAAATAAAGGATGTAATAAATACCTGCAAAATAACTATGTGTGCTCCACCATTGCTTTGAATTGTTTTGCCTTTTTGCAAAAATATTACACGACAAAATAACTTGGCAGGCGACTGTCAGCTCTTACATGTCAAGCTTCTTAAATGCACAAAAGCGGAGTTTTCAAAAACAAAACTGACATCACTAAATATCTCTGCAGCAAGTTTCAAGTCTCTGCAATCTGGTTTTCATAGAAATAAATTGAAAACAGTGACTGAAAATTACTTGGAGAATGATGAGCAGGAATGTGAAGTTTATGCACCTAATTGTTTAGAACATGTAAAACCAGCAGTTGTGATTCTTAAACAGCGACAGACTGACTCATTAGTGTGAATGAAGAGGAGATAAAATGCTGCTGTAAATACACTCAACACTCAGAACTACAGTACTTCATACATGTAATAAAACACTGTGACAGTATCTCTTATGTGTACAGTTTAAACTACTCACAGCTACGTGTCAGTACACACAGTGTCGACTGTAGGAAACACCTCTGACTACTGATGAAGCTCAGCAGTTTACTCCACAGTCAAAAGAAATGAACAGTTAATGCCTCTGATGTATCAGATCATCCTTTATTCAAGGCCAGAAACCCTCACTGTAATCTGTATTTATTAAATTCATTAAATAAATTCATTAACTATGAGCATCCGTCTACTTGGGTTTGGTTTGAGGCTTTGAATAAAACCAAGATCCTTGAATCTTGAAACACAGAACTATGAGATATTATTCTAGCACCAAAGACGTCAAAAATAATAGATCTTGTAATAAAAAAAAAAAAAACCTAAATATTATAACCAGAGTACAGTGATCAAATACTGTTGTGGCTACATGAAGAGCTGAGACGTTCAGCATAAGATCTAGCCCAGAGTCTTAACGTTCTGCATCTCCGGGAATGTGGACGAAGTTCCTCTTTAACTAAATTCTCCTCCGTCTTTCTGTCAAGAGGCGTTTGCGTTCAAACTGGCAGCTGAAGCTCATGTTCGCAAAGTTTCCTGGTGGCAGCAAAATAAACTCATGCATCTGCACTTTTATACCTTTGAGCAATAACAGCATTGATGTTAGAAACCTAATAATAACTTGTAGAAAATAATTTAGGTTAACATTTTAGAATAGCAGATCGGATATTGTACAAATGGCTATTATTACAGGAATATTATGATTATTTTACAGTCACACTCTGGAGGAAATGATCATTTTGACAGTTCAAAGTTACTGTATATACTGAGACATTTGGTTATACACTGAATTTTTTCAACAAATTGTCTCCTAAATTGAGCAATTTTACCCTCAAATTGCAACGCATTGCTTCAAATAACTAATAATGTGATAAATTTAATTTTATGCCTTCATATAAGTAATTAGCTAGCTTGCTAGTAGCTAATTAGCCAATATTTTTTTTTATTCACTAATATTTCTGGTTTAGATTAGCTGTTGACTAATGTAGCTCATTTTCTAGCTCATGTGTGATATCTATAATCCCAGTGCCACAGTCATTCACAGTGCCACATTTTGTTTCGGCATTTTATTAATTTATACCCTTGATTTACCTATTTATTTTTTGTTTGATTGAATTTTGTTTTAACATTGTTTTGGCGAGCTGGCTTGGCAACCAGCTCGCCAAGCTAATACTAAGCTAGTTTTCTAGCTTTCAGTTTCTAGTGATATCCGTAGCTTCACTGTGTTCCCCCATTTTAGTAATTGAAGGAAAGTTTATTTAAACCCTCAATTTAATCTACAAATTTCAGTTTTGGCAATCTAACTTGCTATCTAGCAAGCTTGCTAATACAGTAGCTTGCTAACATTTCTGGTTAGATTAGCTAGTAGGCTAATGTAGCTAATTTTCTAGCTCATGTCTGATCTATAATTTCAGTGCCACAATCATTAACAGTGCCACATTTTGTTCCCACGTTTTATTAAATTCATACCCTTGATTTACATTTTCATTGTTACGTTTAACTGAGTTTTGTTTTAATATTGTTTTGGCAAGCTAGCTTGGCAACTAGCTTGCCAGCTCAATTTATTCCACAAATTAAGTTTTGGCAAACTAGTTTGCTAACTAGCCTGCCAACCTAATGATGTTTCTAGTTTAGTTTAGCTAGCAATGTAGCTAGTTTACTAGCTAATGTCTGGTGCTATCTTTAATTGCAGTGCCACATTTTGTCCCCCAATTTTACTAAATTTATACCATTTTTTACATTTTTGTTCTTCCTGAAATTAATTGATATTTGTTTTTTATTTTGTTTTAGAAAGCTATCTTAGCAACCAGCTTGCTAAGCTAACACTGAGCTAGTTTTCTAGCTTTCAGTTTTGAGTGCTATCCGCAGCTACAGCTATTTTACTTAAATTAAGTTTTGTTTTGGCATACTAGCAAAGTAGCTAGCTTTGCTAACCAGCTTGCAAGCTAGATATGGCACTGTAATTTAGCTAGTAGTAACTGGTGCAGCCTTTGATTACAATGGCTCATTTTCTAATGTGATCTCTTCTGTTGGCTTTGGGGGCAAGAGGGAATTTACGAACAACTGTGTTGTCCGTTACAAAAATAGCAAACATTTGTCTCTTTTAAATTTTGGGTTTGCCGCTCGAAAACTCAGATAAACTCAGTTTAATAAAATGCACTTTAGACTCAACAAGCTAACTGCTATCGGAGAAGACCAAGCTAACTGCTATCGGAGAAGACAAAGAAGGAAAAGTCAGTCAGACTTCACAGCTGAAAACGTTAAACTGAAAATCAAGTGTAAACCTGCAGCACAGTTTCTATCGTAGCAAGAACAACATCTGTAGCATTCCAGCTGATGTTTTGCAATCTTAATATGAAAGTTGGACAAACAGATAAGTCAATTATGTAACTTAGCAGCCAACTAACGTAAAGATACAAATTAACGTACAGATTTCTTGGCAGGCTTATGTTTCGGAACAACCTGTAAAATTCTGATTTTTATTTGTTGTAATTAATTGATAAGTAATTAATGTAATTAATTTGTTGTAACTTTGTGCACTAATTGTTGTTTTGTGCTAAGCTAATCAAAACAAAATTGTTAAGGTTGCAAACTTGGTCATATGAGCACTTAGCCCAATGCTAACTTTTTTTGATTATTATGTGCTACTATTTACGGCAGCGTCTCTTGTTTTATAGGCTACTTTTTCTAACTTTTCGCAAAATACATGATCTAGGACTGACAATTTTTTTCATACGAGTGCAAGTATTTGAAGTGATTAACTTAAGCAGATACAGATATGCAACTGCCAGATTTTGTGTAAATCCGATAATGTCACATGTTTTTATAGGTTTCTATGAAGTCTCCAAAATCACAAAAGATATTTTTTTAATCCTTTGTTCACACGTTATTATCTAATATGCACAAGATCGATGTCTTGTGCTAAATATTATAACAAAATGATTATTTGTGGCAAAACAAACCTCGTGAAACATGGACACATACGTCCAATCAAATATTTACAGTTGGTGTACAAGTAAAAGCTTCACATTTCCCATTTGCTAAAATACAAATTGTGCTTCAGGCTTTACCACTTTATCTTGAGTTTAAAACTTGTTGCCACAGCTCAGTCTGATCTTACTTATTTATCTTAGTTTTTTCATCAGTTCCTTGATTCTTGTTCCGGTTACACACTGACTCTGCACGGTGGTTTTAGAGATTTCTTGTCTGATTCTGTGCGCTCATTAGCTTTGAGGAGCTTCACTGCAACATGAATGCTGTCTAAAACCACCATTACCAAAGAATTCTACACAAGAGAAGAAGAAGAAGAAGAAGAGAGCCAGCTCAGCCTCCCAGGAGCTCTATGGTTAAGATTAATGTAATGAGGTTACAGCTTCTCAAAGAAACTGCCTGTCGGTCTCTTCAGGAGTGCTTCAGTACTTCAGTTTTTTCATATTCTCAAATGACAATATGACCAACACTGAGGTCATAATCACTCTATAGCTGCACATTACTTTTTACAACTAAAGTTACTACAATAAATCAACTGAAACTGAGTCTACTGCTACCTACTGTACATATACAGTCACATCTGGACAGAAACTCACTTCTGTTAAATACTATAACTTTTTTGTTCAATGCTGAAGCTTATTCATACTGAGAAATTGTCAACTCTTTCTTAATCTATGCAGAATAATTTTAATCTATGAATTACATGTTATTGTTACGCTTTAGGTACAAAAGTCAATTTAGTTTCTGAATATTAACCATCTGTAAGTGATAAGTGTTCAGTCAGCAGGATGGAAATGTGATCCCAACTGTACCAAACTTGAGGCGATCCAGTTCTTCGTCCCAACGTGTGTAAACGTTAAACCTCCTTCAATCAAGTCGACCTGCAGCCCGTCAGCATCGCTACACAGCTACATGAGTGAAATTACAGTTGGCACCAAAATGGCCTCCCAGGTGCAGCAGGAAGTAGGTAAAATCCACGACACTGATTTTCAGGCAGGTTGGTCAGTGTCCTCCATCTCTGGAGGACGGACTCTCAGAACGTCCGTCCTTTGAACCAGACTTCTTCTGCTTCTGCTTCGACTTCCTCAGCATCCGAACCTGCAGACACAGCAGAGAAAATATGGAGTATAAATAACAACAAATAAACTACAGGTTAACACAGAAAATACCAGACTGCTAATAAACTACAGGTACACACACAATATATCAAACTAAGGATAAACTGCAGGTAAACACAGAAAATATTAAACACTAAATAAACTACAGGTATACACACAATATACCAGACCAAACTAAGGATAAACTTCAGGTAAATATGGAAAATATCAAACTGCTAATTAACTACAGGTATACACAGAAATACCAAACTGAGAAACTACAGGTAAACACACAATATATCAAACTGAGGATAAATACCAAACAACAAATATATTACAGGTATACATACAATATACAAAAGTAAGGATACCAAACTACGAATGAACTACATGTATACATACAAAATGCCAAACTAAGGATAAACTACAGGTATACACACAATGTACTTAACAAAGGATAAACTACAGGTATACACACAATATACCAAACCAAGGATAAACTACAGGTAAACACAGAAAACACCAAACAAAAAATAAATTACAGCTATACACACAATAAACCAAACCAAGGATAAACTACAGGTAAACACAGAAAACACGAAACAACAAATAAACTACAGGTATACACACAATATATCAAACTAAGGATAAACTACAGGTAAACAAAGAAAACACCAAACAACAAATAAACTACAGGTATACACACAATATACCATACTACTAAGAAACTACAGGTAAACACAGAAAACACCAAACAAAAAATAAATTACAGCTATACACACAATAAACCAAACCAAGGATAAACTACAGGTAAACACAGAAAACACGAAACAACAAATAAACTACAGGTATACACACAATATATCAAACTAAGGATAAACTACAGGTAAACAAAGAAAACACCAAACAACAAATAAACTACAGGTATACACACAATATACCAAACTACTAAGAAACTACAGGTAAACACAGAAAACACCAAACAACAAATAAACAACAGGTAAACACACAATATATCAAACTGGGGATAAATACCAAACAACAAAATGTCAAACTAAGGCTAAACTACAGGTATACAAACAATGTACTTAACAAAGGATAAACTACAGGTATACACACAATATACCAAACCAAGGATAAACACAGAAAACACCAAACAACAAATAAACTACAGGTATACACACAATATACCAAACCAAGGATAAACACAGAAAACACCAAACAACAAATAAACTACAGGTATACACACAATATATCAAACTAAGGATAAACAACAGGTAAACACAGAAAACACCAAACAACAAATAAACTACAGGTACACACAGAAAACACCAAACAACAAATAAATAACAGGTATACACACAATATATCAAGCTAAGGATAAACAGCAGGTAAAGACAGAAAACACCAAACAACAAATAAACTACAGGTATACACACAATATACCAAACCAAGGATAAACTACAGGTAAACACAGAAAACACCAAACAACAAATAAATTACAGGTATACACACAATATACGAAAGTAAGGATACCAAACTACTAATGAACTACAGGTATACACACAAAATGCAAAACTAAGGCTTAACTACAGGTATACACACAAAATGCCAGACTAAGGATAAACTACAGGTATACACAGAATATACCAAACTACAGGTAAATCCCATGAATACATAGCAAACTCCAAACTACAGGTAAACTACAGGTATAAATAAATTACACCAAACTACGAACACACAACAGGTATACACAGAAAATACCAAACTACAAATAAACTACAGGTGCACACAGTGTATCTCAAACTCCAGTTCAAGTAAAGGCACTCAGAATAAACCAAACTAAAATGAATCACATCAATACAATAAAAGATCGAGAAAAAAAAAAAAGAATTGAAAAAAACAAAAGAAGAAAGGAAACAAAAGGACAAAAAAATGGAAAGGAGGAAAGATGCAAGACAGAAAAAAAAGGGAAGAAAAGAAAAGACAAACTACAGGTGCCCAACAGGGACAAACCTTTGGTCCAGCAGCAGAGATGATGATGTGTCCGGGCGGTTGGATCCACGGTTCTCCGTCCACCTGGACAGGTATGGGTTTGCTCACCGTCAGCCGGATGTAGTTCCCTTGAGCGATACGAATCCCTGAGCGCATACCGCTCTGCACCTGGCCCTACACACACACACACACACACACACACACACAATTTATTTGTTTGTTTCACAGTACCAAAGTTGCACCAAACCTGGACTCCTGTATACGTTACAGCCCTAGTTGTGACTTCTCTCACCATGTGAACGACCCCGGTGACCCCGACCACCTCAAGCAGGCCGTCATCAATGCTTGGTTTCTCATGGCGACCATCGACCTCTGACCCCCAGAGGTCAGCACCAGAACCCCAACTACACACAAACACACACAGGAATGTGTCAGTGTAAGGTCACAGTGAGGATGTGATATGTAAATGATGTGTGTTTAGTGTGTGTGTTACCTGGGTATGTTGAGGAAGATGAGCCCCTCTATGTTTGGTAACGGGACGTTCTGAGTGTCGACCTGAAGCTGCAGCTCTTTGTGGAGACTCCTGGTGTAACTGATCTTCTGCAGGCCGACCTTCACGTACACACCTTTGTTATGGAACCTGTGAGGGGGCGGAGACAGGAAGCTGAATGTAAATGAAGTCTTTGTTTTATAGAAACACGTCTCAGCTGTGTCTGAATAAACTCAAGTGTCACCTGCTGGTGAATTTATCAGGTTCGTCCTCTCGGGCCTGGTGGAAGTCGAGGCTGAGCTCTGCGTCGATGCCGAGGCCAAAGTAGTTGTTCATCTGCACAATCTGAGACACAAAGAGAGACATTTAACCCTGTCGTTATTACTGTTAAATATACTGTAAACCTCCAGAACGATTGACACTAAAGGAATTCTGACCAGGAGTTCATGCTTGGCACATGGGAGAAGTTTCAGCCGGTTGCCATCTGCAATGCTCACTACTCGATGCCACTAAATCCTACACATTGCTCCTTTAAGACAGAGTTTGGTCTCACAGATTTTGTATTTTCCTATAAAGATTTCTATGATATCAGACAGATGCAGCACTCCAGATTTGAGAGGCTGATTAATAAAACCCTAATGACATGTTCCTGACTGTCCTGCAGGACCTAGACCAGACCTTGGGTGGCTCCAGGAAGCCGTTGTCCTTTCCGTCCTCAGAAATGTCCTGTGCATCCAGCAGGATGGTCCACCGGTCCATTAGAACCTCGTCGGCCTCATCCACAGAGACCAGGATGTGGTGGGGGTCCTCGCCGCTGTAACCTGGTCCCCACCTCAGGACACGGGCCAAGTCGTTACCTGCAGAGACGAGACAGACTTTAGTAGATACTGACCCTCTCACCTCTCAGAGTCAGTGAGCTGCTCTGTGCTGGTCTGACCTGTTCCCAGCGGTACGATGCCGATGGGCGGCTCTCGACACACCAGTTTGTGCCGCACAGCTTCCAGTACTCCCAGCACCCAGCCCACTGTCCCATCACCCCCACAGACCAGCACCCGAAAGCTGGGAACCTCCCGGAATGTGTGGAGGCTGGATCAAAGAAGAAGAAGAACAGGGAACATCAGAAACATTTGATTTTGTACCGCGGTAAGGACGTCTGTCATCAAAAAGGCTGCAGTCGCCGTTCTAAAGTAATCTGATTACTAAAAAGTCTTGCATAGAGAAAACTGTTTGTCATCTACGAGTGAGACATTCCTTATGAATTAAATGTGACAATAATCATCTGCCCTCTGATGTGGATGTCAGTGACATCACAGCGCTGACTCTCAGACCTGAAACTCTCAGGGTGCGTTTGTTTCTCTCACCCTGCCAGCGGTCCTCCATTGGAAATGTCAAAGACCTGATGAGGGTTCAGAAGTTTCCTGAAGCTGTAGAGGAGCTCTCTGCCTTTCAGGCCGCCGCTCTTTGGGTTGACAAACACCAGCAGGGGACAGACATCTTCTCCCAGCTGATTGTGCTGAAAGACATTCACAAGAACTATATTTAGTCACCTTTCTAGTGACAAAACACAACCTGATAAAATCCTGGTTAGAAGTCATGTGTGTTTGCATCAGAAACAGTGTTTGTAGTTTTATGAAATGATTCTCACCAAGATCTCTGGGATAACGAGTGAAGTGAGCGTCTTGTTGCTGACAGTCGTGTCTTTAGCCAACATGTAGATCCTCTCTGCTTCAGAGAAACACGAGATCTGCAATGCCACTGCACCTGAGCACACACAGATATAAGTACACGTCTCAGGTATTTGTTCTTTTCCCTTTTGTGCCATTTGGTATTTCCTACTCCACTACATCTACCTGACAACTTTCGTTGCTTTACAAATTCTTTCTTACGAATACTTTACAACCTGACAATAATATGGTTTATGTGGAGTTAGGAAGATATCCACTCTGCGTTGCAGTTAAAAAGAGAATTATTGCCCTTCTGTGTGGAGTTTGCATGTTCTCCCTGTGTCAGCGTGGGTTTCCTCCTGGTACTCCAGCTTCCTCCCACAGTCCAAAGACATGCAGGTTAATTGGTGACTCTATATTGTCCGTAGGTGTGAATGTGAGTGTGAATGGTTGTCTGCCTCTATGTGTCAGCCCTGTGATAGTCTGGTGACCTGTCCAGGGTGAACCCTGCCTCTCACCCAGTGTCAGCTGGGATAGAAATAATGCACGACTTAAGTGTTTTAAATTAAGACTTAAAAAAATCTTAAGTACCCCCTGCTTACTTCAAAGTACTCCTAGAGCCTTTTTTGGCCAAAAAAATAAATACAAAATGTGTCTGGAGCTGCAAAACATATTTGAACCTTATAATTTAAGTCTTATTTAGCCTATAACATTATGGTAACACTTTACTTGAAGGTATCTACATAAGGGTGACATGACACTGTCATGACTATGACATGACACGGTCATGAACTTGTCATAAACATCATGTACATGTCATAAACGTTTATGACTGCTGTCATTAAGTGACATTCAGTTTTTGCAATGACAAGATGACATTGTTTGGGTTGTCTTGATTATTGCAATGACAAGATGACATTGTTTGGGTTGTCTTGATTATGACAACCTGACATTAATCAAAGTGACATTACCAGAAGTTGGCTTTGGCATGACAATTTAACATTAAATTTGTTTGGGAGGTCCCTATTATGACAACTTGACATTAACCAAGATGACATTACCAGAAGATGTCTTTGTCATAACAATAATAATCATTATGTCAACTTGTCATAAACACAAAAAAATGTGCATTTCTTGTTAATGTCAAGTTGTTTTTTGTTTTTTTTTAAAGATATTTTTGGGGGCATTTTTGCCTTTAATGGACAGGAGAAGTAAGTATGAGAGGGGGAGAGAGAGAGGGGATGACATGCAGCAAAGGCTGGACTCAAACCCGGGCCGCTGCGACAACAGCCTTGTACATGGGGCGCCTGCTCTATCCACTAAGCCACCCACGCCCCAATGTCAAGTTGTTATGACAAAGACATCTTCTGGTAATGTCATCCTGGTTAATGTCAAGTTGTCACAATAGGGACATCCCAAACAAATTTAATGTCAAGTTGTCATGACAAAGACATCTTCTCGTAATGTCACTTTGATTAATGTCAAGTTGTCATAATCAAGACAACCCAAACAATGTCAACTTGTCATTACAAAAACCGAATGACACTTAATGACAGCAGTCATAAACGCTTATGACATGTTCATAATGTTTATGACTGTGTCATGTCATAGTTATGACAGCGTCATGTCATTTTTAAGTAGATACCTTCAAGTAAAGTGTTATCAACATTACTAATACATCTGAATGAGCATTTATTGATGCGTTTACTACACTTTTTGATTTTTGGATGTGGAATCCAAAGCTAGTCTAGCTAGGAAAACTTAAGAAGCCACTGCTGTTTAGGTTCAGCTAAATTTATAATAAAAAGTGCCAGGCCATAGAATTTGAAAATTCAAATGTTGGGAAAAAAAAACAGCTGACATTAGTTTATATAACTTTTTGTCAAAGCCACAAGGAGCCACTGATGATGGGCTGAAGAGCTGCATGTGGCTCTGGAGCTTCAGGTTGCCAACCACTGTCCTAGGGTTAGACACACCCCCGTTGAGGAACAATGGCTCAGATCTTTCAGAAAATGATTCAGCCAAGAGACAAAATTCTGTCTTTGTTCAACTTTGTCTTAAGGGGCTACAAACCAGAAAAGGCTGGGGAACACAGAGCTGAAAGACTTATAAGAGACTTTTTCAGCCTCTCAGCTGCTTTTAAAGCGAAACAAACTGTCACTACAACATTAAAAATTAAATGATGTAAAAGCTGGTTACAGACAGAAGATCTGATGCTCTTATTCTATTATTTAATCACTGATCACAGCACTGAACATATCCTCAACATCTACCCAGCAGGATGATTTCCATGACAATTGCCTCACCTTGACTGGCATAGATGTGGCTGATGGTGACCAGATGACCTGCAGAGACCGAGAGAGAAACTGTGAGCTGACCTCAATAAGAAGAAGAAGAAGAAGAAGAAGCAGCAGCAGACAGGAAGTAAAGAGGAGGATGCAGAGTGATGTTCTCAGGTAAATTTGTCTCAGGTGACGTTAACCAGTGGCTCACACTCACTTTTGATGGTCAGGTGTTCCTGGATCAGCTTGGCGTACTCCTCTTTGTTCAGCAGGGCGGGCAGTCCTCCAATCAGCAGGTTGACCTGCACCGCTCGGTTCCTGCTCTCCACCACGTAGAACCGAGTCTGGTTCATCTGACGCAGAGACACCTGGGAAAATAAACCAATCAATAAATCAATTAATCATGCTTATGTCACCTGTAAAAACTCATGCTCCTGTCTGATGTTTCAGTGACACAGTCGAAAGGTTGGACTCAAATTAAATATAATAAAAAATGAGGTGAGACAACATCATGTCTGTAATATTCACATACAAACTCTTTCTATGTCTGAGAATTAATGTGTTGTTTGTAAATGAGATTACACTGCAAATTAATATGGGAATATACATTTGAGTTTAATGTTTTTTATTTTCATTGTATATTTTCAGTTAATTTATTTATTGTTGATATTTTGTCATTTGATTTGTTGGCCAAAATGTGATGATGTTCATGGAAAAATTCAATAAAATCCAAATTACAAAAAAGTGAAAGAAGAAAAAGAAAACAGAAGAAGAAAAAAGTATGATTGTTTCCCAGCATTAAAAAAAAAATGTATTAATCTCGATTTTAAAGGGTCATTTTGCCCCCAAATAACTGATTTGTGTTCTCAATGTTCTTATTTGCCTCCCTTAACTTCATTAGTTGTTTCTTCATGACTCAATAACTTAATTACTAAACTGTGCTCTGTAATTATGCGCTTGTCTCTTTTGTACTATATCTGTAATACATGTAAACTCAATATAATAAATAAATACACCATTGTAGAGACTATAATTTCTAGAATCTAGAAACAAACAGCAGTAAAAATATTCCTGTAAAATTAATTTCTTTCAACCCTTTTGTTTTCTGTCTTTAATAGGTTGTGGAGTCCCTCAGGGAAACGTTCTGGGCCCAGAGGAAACACTGTCCTATTCAACCAAGTAAATAAGATAAAGATGAAAACATCAAATCTGTATTTAAAATAAAGAAATATAATAATAAATATATAATTCATAATTAAGTATTTGTCAGGTCACTTAAATTGAAACTGTTACATTACATAAAATAAAATAAGTTTAAGCATGCAGGTTTATAAGGTGAAAAGATCTTTTAAAAAGCAGTAAACCAGTGATGGAAGATGTACTCCGATCCTTTCTGATACAACACTGTAAAAATACTCAAGTAAAAGTCCTGCATTTAAAACCTCACTGTCTAAAACTCAGAACTGAACAGATCGATGTGATAAAAAAAACTCTGTGTGCTGTATGCTGTGTGTGTGTGTGCTTATGTGTTGTTTCTCTGCAGCTGTTTTATCTCCTCCTACCTTCCTGATCTCCTGCAGCTTGTCCTGAATCTTCTCCTGAGGCGTCAGCGTCTGTCTCTGAACTGGAGGACAAACACAGAGACAACATGACCTTCACTGATGTGTTGTCACCGCGGGTGTAGCGCTGCCAGAACCACGCACTGACACTTTTTTCTCCGAGTTAGGAAGCAGACTATTCACAGTTTGCATGATGATGTCGAAATTCATACACAGTTTTTTAAGCACTTTAAGATCCAATTATTACTGAGGCATATATTATTTAACTTTTAAAAACAAGCCACAGCTTATCTGTGCACGAGCATGCATGTGCTTTCGTACTTATAATATAAGTCTATTTGCACTACACCCCTGGTTATCATGCAGAGCTCCAACATGCTGCTCTTATAATCAGGGCGTTTTTATAACTTAATTTAAGGGTTGTTTTTTTTTTCAGGCAGATATTTTCAAATTATGGGTTTATGATTATGGGATTTTAATGGCGAACAAATTCATCTCCAGCTCTGCTTCATCATCATCATCATCATCATCATCATCACCTGCTGCAGGTTTAGGCATTTCTCTGTCATGAGTGATGATGAGTCACTCTGCAGAGACATCAGAGGGTTTAAAGGACAGAACTGGTGTTTAATGTGTGGGCTTTATTACTGACATTACTGCTCACCTTGCTTGCTGCTCATGCAGACCTCCAACAGGCTGAAACTGGACACATCTTCCTCCTGAAACATCATTATCATCATTAGCAGGAGATTCATTAACCCTTTGAAACCTGGAGCGACATCACTTTCCTTGTGCTGCTTTCAGACTCCTTTCAAAAGTATGTAAACCTTTGAACCCTGAGCATATTGGGGTGATTTGTTTCAAACTTGGTATGAAATGTCAAAAAATTGCAAAAAAAAAAAAGAAATAATAACAATAATAATAATAATAATAATAATAATAATAATAATAATAATAATAATAAATTATATTAACAAAAATGGGGACATAAGAAAAAATAAATAAATGTATAATCTTATTAATTAAAATTTAATATAACATTAAATATAATTTTAAGATTTAAAATTATGGTACAAAAATTCTATTTCTTTTTTGGTATTTCTTTTTTTTTTCTTTTTTACAAATTTGTTTTTTTTTTAACTCTAATTCTATATTTGTTTTATTCTACTGATGCAAATATCACACTTGTAGCCTCAGTGCAGTGACAATTACTATTTTATCTTTATTATTTTAATATCTTAAGTACTAATGTTAAACACAGCAGCATAATACACATTTTATTTCTATTTTATTTTATTGCTTTATATTTACATACTTCTATTTCATACATAGCGACTGTAACAAATCATAATTTGCCCTCAGGGATCAACATAGTTTATCTGATATTGATAAATAATTAAATACAATTTTAAAAGAAAAACATAAAAAGGAATAGTTTCACATTTTAGTGAATATGTTTATTAACTTCATGCTACATGTCTGTACTGGGAATGTGAAGCCAGCAGCTGGTTAGCTTAGCTTAGCATAAAGATTAGAAACAGAGGGAAACAGCTGACCTGCCTCTGTCTGAAGGTGATAAAATCCACCTGTCAGCAACGTATGGTTTGTTTAATCAGAACAAAGACTAAAGTGTAAACAGTCGTGGTGTTACATGATGTTTACACTTTGATTTCTGTGCTGGTAAGAAGAAGTCTGAGGGAAACAGTCACCTGTCTGTCGAGCTGACTGAGGACCTCGGTGAGGACTGACTCCGCTGTGCTGTTTTTAGAGACGGAGACGGAGATGAAAGCAGCATCCGACCTGAAACACACCAGGTGAGACCATGAACAAACTGGACAAACACCAGTACGTTTGAGCCAAATGAAGACACTGATAGTTTGTCTCACCTGGGCCAGCTTGCGTACACCTTGATGACCTCAGTGTCTCGGGGTTTGGCCCTCAGCAGCCAGGAGTCACCTCCGTCCTTCAGAGAACCTCGGTTGTCCGGACCGCCGTTACGGTTCAGGATGTCGTCGCTATGGAGACGCTGCAAGCCACCGACCTCCTGCAGCTCGTAGTCCTGAGGGTCATCTGGGAGGTAAAAGGCCCGCAGCGCCGCCTCCTGTGAGGTTGCAAAGGCGTAGCACATACGGCTGATTTGTTATGAATGGTCAAAGTTTTCAAAGATGTACAGCTGCTGTAGCGCCACCATGAGGACAGGTAGACACAAGTTTTATCTGAGGAACGGGACTGAACCTGTGTGCAAAGCTTGGTTTATTTTCATGCAGAGCTCCCTAACCCCTGATGATAATCTCATGTTGTACAAAAGCTAGCAGTCGTGTCACTATAAATAGCAGCAGTAGTCGTACAGGTTGTAGTAGTATTCATGGTAGTTGTGGTAACGGTAGTAGCGTGTGTGAAATGTTTTAGGGAAGCTCTCACCACCACTTCCTCATTCCTTGTGGCTCGAATCATGGAAACCAATCGGAAGAAACCTCGCTTGGCCGCATCATCACCGTCAAACACCTTCAGAAACTGCTTCCCTGTGGGGCGCACACACACACACACACACACACACACACTCTATGTTTTTGTGTAGCTGCAGGATTGTACCACCACCACCACTACTCTACACTGAGATATGTTCTATATTTCAAAATAAAAGTCTAAGAGTTTGTAATTAAAAAAATCTGCAATGACTTTTATTCTGAAATTCCCCTAAAACTAAATGAAGGAAAATTTGAAGGATCAGAGATGTAACGTGTGAACTGACCCGACTCTGCAGCAGCCGGCTGACCTTCTTTGGACGCAGCAGCAGACGGATCAACATCATCACAGTTATCTGATGGAGACATGGAGGGGAACAGTCAGAGAGACGACTGGAGATATTGAATATACTGTAGATATATATGTAAACATATGAGCTGTACTTTGTTGTTAACATTGTTTTTTGTTCTGCACTTTTTCATAGATTTGTCCAGTGATGAAAAGTCTTGTTTTTAAATAAACATTGTTAAAATGACTTGGCTAAAGTTTGTTTCCATCTGCTCCTGGCTGAATCTCACTGTGCACTTTCACTTTTGTTTAATTAACTTGTTTGTGAGTTTTCAACATCCTCATTTGAATCTTAATAAACCTGCAGAGACTCTGGTCTCACTTCTCTGCAGGCCGACACACACACACACGCACACACACACTGAACAACACTCTCACAAACACAGTCGTCAGTATTCACATCATGATTTTGTGAAAAACCTCATTTTTAGTTTCACAGTTCAGACGAAAGAGCGAAGCTTTCAGGAAATGAGCCGAGTGTTTCTGCTTCACACGCAGCATCACAGAGGATGTGGTCTGGTGGTGTGTGTTTATATATGTGTGTGTGTGTGTGTGTGTGTGTGTGTGTGTGTGTATACCCAGGTCATGGTTGCAGCTCTCGGTGATGCAGTAGCAATGCATCTTGCTGAAGTTTCTGGAGTCGAGGCGGACGCAGGCCGGATGCAGCAGCATGCAGCGCAGACGTCCCAGAGTGCACTCTGGTGGCACGCTGAGGTAACACGCCCCGTGGCTCTGAAAAAATGACAACACACACGGTGGACTGAGTGATCAATCATCAATGGAGCATGATTGATTAGGGTAAGAATTTCAGAGTAAGACAATCAGAGTGAGGAAGAGTGGGGTGGGTCATGCCTTTGCCATCTTAAGAAATGCAAAGTTGCTTCCCAGTGCTGCCAGACAGGCACACACTCAACACACTGTGGTGACACAGTGCTGGTTGAAAATCGTCAATATAACGCTTTAAGATCAACTGATCCACAACTTTTATCAACTCCTCTCATCTGGACTCTGGAGAACAAACCGTAAAACTGTTAAAAGACGCTGGAAGGAAGCGTGACGGACACTAAAAACCAGTTGACACACAGTGAAGTTGGGACTTTAGGGGCCCTACACGTCTGCAGGTCTGTGAGTCGGTCAACATACAACATCAGCAGGTCTGAGTGACGTGGTTCAGCTGGTTCTTACCGTGATGCCGCACCACTCACACCGCATCCCTGACAGGACGTCAGACGAACCGCAGGAACGTCGACACACCTCACACCTCGCCGCTGATGCCAGGTTCCCCTCCCTCCAGTGGTGGTGGAACGTATCCTGCAGCGAGAGAAAGTAGATCCAGAGTCAGAATTCATTAGAGTACTGGGTTATGATTTTGACTCGTCCTGCCAGAGCACCAAATGTGGATTAATCCGCAGCTGAAAACTGTCATATTTGTGTTTCTAAAGATTTACATCTTTGGTAAAAACCAGCGGGCTTAAAGCTGCACACCAGTCTGACCCAGTTTGTGGTGTTTGTGCTGCTGGTTTCCTGTCAGTCATTTACTGTTGAACTGGTTTTCAATCCGACAGCCATCATCAGCTCTAAAGGATTGATTTTAATCAGCGGCTGTGACCGATCAATCAGCTCAGATCAACACACACACACACACACACACACACTGAGAGTCTCAGGAAGTCTTTGATTAAAGAGTGTGTGACAGCGGCAGGTGTCAGCTGATCAGCCAGACTGATCAATAACACTCAGTCACATTAGTCTGGCACACACACACACGCACTACTGAAGATTGTGTGTTGCACAGACAGATAGATGCAAAGTCATTTGCAGCAGATTTATGACTTCAGGCAGCACAAATAAAATCAACTCGACTGGATCTCCACTATGTTAAGTAACCAGAGATGATAGCAGAGGTCAAAGGTCACAGCTGTGGAGGTTTATCAAGACACTTTTCCCTGGGAGCAAGCTGGAGAGATGATACGACTGGGGGTGAGGCAGATACTGTGTGAGGTGAAGAACAGGTGCAGCAGTGACACACTGATTATGGAGCTGATTAAGAACTGGAAATACCAACATAGTCGTAAGTTGATACAAGAAACATCGCAGCCTAAATCTACAGCATCTTCATCAAAACCTCAGAGTGATGATGAACGGTACCTGCGCCACAGTGTCCGCCCTGGGCTTTGACCCGGAAGTCGAATAGCATTAAATGTGTAACAGTAGAAGAGAAGAAAAAGTAAAGCGTACAGCATGCACCAAATGTACAGAGCTATAAAGTTGTCCACCATGGTAGCAGTTAGCTGCTAGCTAACCGTAGCTAACTTGTTTGTCCATTGTTTGGTCTGTGACGTAATAGGTCAACAGGAAAAAGGTCCAATACTAACAAGCTGAAAGGGGGCCTATCTCCACCTATCGTAGAGGAGTCGCACATACTTGGCTCAATAAATTGAAACACAATGCTGTTCACTGTCCAAGGCACCAATGATATCATTTATTGGCTGCAAACGTTCACTGACTTTCACTGTAGTTTTGAGCCTCTTCTTTCTGTAGCTGCTTGTATTAGAGACTTTACGGTAACCGATCCTCACACTCACCTGCTGCAGAGTCCCATCCAGGTGAGAACTGCGACAGTCTGCACAGCTGAAGATGGCACAGTCAGCGTGGACGTGCAGCTCACACACTGAAACACACACACACACATACGAATTAGTGACATCCTGGTGGCAGCAGGTTATGTCAAGAATGTGAGGTCAAAGGTCACAACAGGAAGTGCCTGGTCTTTACTTGTTTTACTTTTTAGACTTGTCAGCATTCTTTTAAAGCTGAATTCTTCGGAGCAACTTACAATTTATTACTGCATTCTAACTGTGATTCTGATCTACTCTATTTGTATTTTTTATTCTATTTTAATTAGTTTTATTCTACATTTTATTTTATTTTTTGAATGTTGTTCTAATGTTTTTTCCTGTCAGCATAAAGCACTTTGTGTGTTTAAAATGTGGTTTATAAATAAAGTCACATTTCTTATATTATCAGCTTATGTTGAGTTTTTTTAATGTCAAATTCCAGTTATTAATCACACCTTTAAGTCCCTTCATATAACAAACTTTTATCTGAGAGGCTTTCCTGATTTTACCGGAGTTTTAAGTTCATTTAAACTGTCTTTTATTTCCTCAGTTTTTATGCACTAAAGTGTTTTTATCAGGTCTGTTTTAATTGTTGACACGTAAAACACTTTGTAACTGTTTTGAAACGCGCTTTAGAAATAAAGATTATTATTACATTATTTTTATTATTTACTTTTTTTATCTCTTTTTATTCATGTCCTTATGCTGCTGCAACAACTTAACTTCTCCTTTGGGAATCAATAAAGGTTTATCTTGCAGTATTTTACTTTCTTCACTTCCACAGTAGTAAAAGTTTACAGCTTCAGGATCACAGCTGTATAATTTTGTTTTTTATTGCTCTCTGCAGCAGCGGTAGCTCAGTCCATAGGGACTTGGCTTGGTGGCAGGTTCAAGTCCCTGTAAGGACCAAGTATGGAGCGTGGACTAGTAGCTGGAGAGGTGCCAGTCGCCTCCTGGGCACTGCCCTCAAGCAGCCCCCTCACTCCTCCATTTAATGCATGTAGAGGTCCTGTTTGTGCATGTGTGTGTATTTTAGGCCTGTGTGTGTATGACAACAGGGTGGAAAAAATGTAATTTCCCCTCAGGGATTGATAAAGTCTATCTTCTTCTAAAGAATCTGGACCCAGTTATAATAATATACTAATTAATAATGTGAAGGAGTAGATGATGTCTGTTGTCAGCTGTAACTCTGCTGCTGCAGGTGTGAGTCTGCTTGCTGAGGCAGCAGGTCAGCACGGCTCTGTTCACACCTCACATTGTCACACTGACCCCCTCCCACACACACACACACACACACACACACACACACACACACACACACACACCACCACCGCAGGGCAGCTGACCTTCAGCAGAATCCACCTCTCACTCAGCAGCATCTCTGAACATGTTCCCATTCAAATGTTGTGCAAATGACTCGTATGCAAACTGTGATAATATCTGAAGTAAATTCAAATAATGTTAATATTTAAATCCTCTCACACAAAACTGCTACAGTCATAAAAAAGCACATCAGACTTTATATAGTGTGAGAGTGTAAAAGACACATTTACCCAAATTAAAAATAATGACATGTACTATATACTGGTTACAGTCCTGTCCTAGTTTTCAATTTTCTGTTCTAGTTCTTAGTTTCTATAAATATTCTATTTTTTTACCTGCCTATGTGAGCGTCCAAATATTTTATTGTGATATTGTTGTAATTTATTAGCCTTGCAATACTACGAAGCACTCGGTGCTGCATGTTTGTAAGAGAGGTGCTTTATAAAAAAGTTTCTAGAAATATCAACAATGCATCACACACTTTTCACAGGGACTATGTCTCCAATAAAAACGCCACATATACCGCCAGCATATTTTGTGAATTATCCAAAACCAGACTGTGTGACAGGACAGATACCATGACAGGGTGGAGAGAGAAATATTGGGTGAACTGGCCCTTTAGTGACAAAATTTGGCATTTTTGTAAACTGTCATCAATCAACTATTTTTCCGCCCATTCACACAAAGTATGAGAAGTTTTTATTTGTTGCTATTTATCTGTTTCAGGGTGTCGACAGGTATCAGACAGTTAAATTTAATGACCCATTTAAGACCCATTAAAGACACATTTTAACCAAATTTAGGACAGATTTTTGGACAAATCATGTTCTATTTATTTAAGCACCACAGGTAAGTGTTGCAGGTCAGTAGCATATATGTGGTCTTGTGCAGAGGTAAGTGTTATGTAGGAATATGGTTATTAAAGTGGTTAAGTCAGTCTACATTTTGCCAACAGGTAAGTGCTAGTATGAAGTAAAATGACAGTATTTTAGTTTTTTAAAGATTTGTAACATTAGAAATGCGGATTTTTACACAGAAAGGCTTCACTCATTGACACAAAAACACACATTAAAAATGGATAAATGAAATTAGATAAATATGTAAGTAGCAGTTAAGACCTCACAAATTCAAATTTAAGACTATTTAAGGACTTGCAGACACCCTGTGTTCCTTGTGCGGGTCCTGGTCTGTATCTGAATAATAGAACATTATCCTTAATTAAAGCAACATTTTTTGGTTGTTAAATTCTTGTTATATTGAGCAGTTTGTCTTCTTCCCTGACAATCGAACGGCAGTACACAATGAATGAGAAACTCAGTTTTTAACACAGCCGAGAAGTCCTTTAAAGGTCCTTGAAAAAAAATGTATTTCTGGTAAATGATAAAGATTTGATATGATCAAAGCTCCAGAACAGCCACCAAACAGATGCTAAGTTTAAACTGTTTTGTAACAGTGTCGATGTTCCTCACATTAACGAGCTCATAAAATCAAAATTTCAAACATTAATCTGATAAATTCACTTAAAACAGTTTTTTCTTCTTTAACTTCTCATTGTCCCTGACTGTGTTTCACTCCCTTCAACTTGTTTTACATAACTTCATGACTCACTTTGGAAACTCATTTAAAATACTGTACATTGAACTGGTTTAACTGGTTATGAAACTGGTCTGACCTTCACATCTTAGCGCCGTGCTTCCCTCTGTTTGTTTCCTGCAGACGCAGCAGAAACGTTTCTTCTGACCCGCCGGACCGAAGCAGTGAGCCACCGGGACCTGTAGGGGGCAGCAGAGACACTCTGTTACACAACTAAAGGTAATGTGAGCGAGAAACAGAAGACACGATGTTCATGCAGCTGCCAGAGATACATGCACTTTAAAGCACGTTAGCATATGTTAATACGAGTGGGGTTGTATGAGGTGCTTCTCCAAAGTTAGTGTATCACCTACAGTAGACTCGGTCAGCATGTGCCCAGTTTGGAGAAGCAGACTGGAGTACCATCACAGAAGCTAAGCAATGCACTGCTGTGGACGGGGGCAGCAAAACATATTTTAGCCACCTAAAAAATAAATCAGTTTAAGTGTCGGCTATATTTAAAGTATTTTCACAGCTTTACCTTAGAGTCAAACGGCGATTTCCGGGGAACTGAAGCCGTTATCTCTACTCTCCAGAGCCACCAGACTCCACTGACAAAAACAGTAATTTTACCTTGCAGAACACAGGAGCTGCTGCCTCAATCAGGTAGTTAGTTTGTGTTACTGTGTGACTTTGGTGAATCCGAACTAACCCTTTGAAACACCAAAGTCACACAATAAGACAAACTAACTAACCAAACAAGGCAGTGGTACACCAGCAGCTCCTGTGTTCTGTGATGTAAAATTACTGTTTTTCTTAATGGAGTCTGGTTCAAAGAGAGTGAGAGTTCCCTGTCGGGAATCACTGACTGACAGTGACGTAAAGCAGTGATACTATTCTAAATATAGTGTACACTTGAACTGATACTGAGTTTTTTTAGGTGGCAAAAACATGTTTTGCTGCTGACCTCTCCACAGCAGTACATTGCTTAGCTTCCGTGGCAGTACTCCTGCCTGCTCCTCCAAAGTGGGACTGTGCTGGCTGAAATCTGCTGCAGGTAATACACTGACTATAGATAAGTACCGAAAACAACCCCGGCTAAAAAAGATCAGACTATTCCTTTGGGGGAAATTAAACTGTAAACTCCACAATATTGCATGTTAAAAGCCAAAACTGCCTTGATTTTGTACATTTTGACAAAATAAACCACCTGTCAATGCCAATAAATGTATGAAAATACTTCAGAGACTGGAGTTAATTTATTAGAATAATTAAATAACTAAACATCTGTATCAGTCTTTTATAAACCCTCAGCACAGAATCAATCTAGCGGCTCCACAGAGGGAGTCGGGATTATCCGCAGTTTGCTTTAAAAGCTGCGACCCAGCCCTGAATATGACGACGACATCACTTAAATGACATGACATGTTATATAACAGAATGACATGTTAACATCAAACACAGAGAGGACAGGGACGGAGCTCAGGGCCCCTGAACTCAAAGGGCCTGCAGCTGGGTTTCACTAAAACACATGCAAATATACAGACAGCATGGAGTCAGAGTGACCTGTTTAAAGGGACAGTTCACCCCAAAATCAAAAATACATATTTGTCCTCTTCCCTGTAGAGCTATTTATCAGTCTAGATAGTTTTGGTGTGAGCTGCAGAGTGTTGGAGATATCAGCTGTAGAGATGTCTGCCTTCTCTCTGATATAATGGAACTAGATGTCACTCAGCTTGTGGTGCTCAGGGCTCCAAGAAACACATTGAAAAACTCAACAATAATGTCTCTTCACAGAAATCATGACCTGGTTACTCAAGATAATCCACAGATGTTGTTGTGAGCAGTTTCATGTGGGAACTATTTCACCGTGCAGAAAGAAGCATCTACTGTAACTCACCTAGCAACACTGAGCTAGCTAACGTTACAGCACAGCCAAGGAGGACAGCATTAATGTTTACATCTTGTACTGGCACAAGCAAGAGCCTCTTGTCCATGAGTAGATGCACGTTTCCTTCTGCATCGTGATACAGTTGGTGGGTGTAGTTCAGTAGAAAGAAAGTAGTTCCTACTAGGGCCCGACCGATTTATCGACCGGCCGATTTAATCGGCCGATTATAGTCATTAGAAAATAATCAGCAATCGGCCAAAAGTTTGCCGATTGCCGCCGATGTAAACACTTATATTTTCATCACTAACAAAATGCAGGGAATATGGTGTTTTACTTAAAATGATGTCCTTGTGTTACTTTTTGCACTATAACCTACCTCTTTTAAATTGGCAATAATAAGAAGAACTCTGGTACTGTGAACATACATGTGAATGTCTTAATTCATATAGACTTTACATGATTATTGTATTTCCCAGAGGTTTACTTCCCTTTTGCACATCATATTTTTGATTTATATTGTGTTCAAATTGTTCATATGCTGCTTGTTCCACACAATTTCTGATAATAAAAGTATTTGAAAATAGTAAAATGTTCTTCCTTCAATTTATATCTTTGTAACGAGTGTTTGAACTATATTTAAGCCATCAAAAAGCAGGTATTTCGGGGTTTTTAAATTGAAAAACGTAAAAATTTAATCGGCCGATATATCGGTTATCGGATTTTTTTATTCCAATATCGGAATCGACATTGGCCCCAAAAAATCCATATCGGCCGGGCCCTAGTTCCTACATGAAAAAAGCCGTCCTTTCAGATCAGCATGATACGCCGCGGGGGGGCCATTATTGTTTAACGGCGCCCGGTGGCATCAGGGGGAAACGTAGTGAGACAACAACAAAAGCTAAGGTGGCGGAAGCCCAAGTAGGGCGGGCAAAAGGGGTGGTGGATGGGTCCAACAACCACCAACTTTCAACCAGGAGGCTGGTGTTTGTAAAGCCAAACCCTGTTCTGTTTTCCTAAACCCAACCACATGTGTGTGTGTTGACTGAAGACTAAGTGTATGTAACAGGTTGAAGTTGACACGGCGTCCCAGATCGTCAACAACCAACACACCCAGGGTACCAGGGTGGGGCCCATCAGTCCCCAGGTGCGTACTGTGTCATGCTCCGCCCACTCCTGTCAGTGTGTTCCTATCTGATGTTTCTTGATTAATATTCATATATCATATATTCATTCATGTGGACGTGTCACTTTCCTGCTGTAGATGTTTCAGATTGTCATTTTAACTCCTTTACATCCTGTTGGGTCGTTTAATCTACAGCAATGCATCATGGTCTATGAGATCATCATATGTCTGTAGTGTAGCTGTAATCACTAACCACTACATTCCACCACAGTCTGTGTGTGTGTGTGTGTGTGTGTGTGTTTCAGGTCAGGACAAAGACATAATGTCAGCTCTTAACTCGCCTGGACTGATCAGGTGTGGAAAAAAAACACCCGGCCACTCTGTTACCGCTCGTTCATGTTCATTGCCGGGTTATTGATCGGTGCAGCAGTTAGTCAGACTCAATGATCGGTGCTGAGCTGATCAATAAACATCATGTGGGGCTGTTTGTTTTACTCACCCGCACCAGAGACGGAGTCATGCAGGAACAAGCTGAGCGCAGCGTCTTCAGACATTTCTCGTGACACATGAAGTTACACACTGGAGGAGGAGACAGAGGGGACAGTCAGAGACCGTGGAGCAAGGCACCAACACTGTCAGGTCACAGGTTTGATTCCCTACAGATGAACAACACTGCTGACATGACTTTAATCTTGTTTGGTTGATTCTAAGAAGTTAATTATTAGTAGAAAAAAACAGCCCACATTTCATTTTGTTCTGCGTCTTTATCATGAGGAACTGCTGGTTATCACATGTTGACATTCACCACCTTTTACCCACAATCCTTTGCAATCAGAGGTGGTTTTCTTAGTGTGGTCTGGATTACATCATCACCTTAACTAAAATGTGTTTTTCAAGACCTTAAAAACATTACTCAACGATAAAGAGGACAAACATACAGCTGGTGGGAATAAACTTCTTCTCACAATGTTTAAGTGAACAGACAAGGGTGATTTTTGTGCTGATGTGATTTCGCAACACATACTCCAAACTCATCAAATATCAACACTTGGTCAGAAGCCCATCACATTAAAAAATGATGTCTCCTGTGTCAGTTTTGGATGTCAGGGACAGTGTGTCAATGTATGCTCATTGCAAAAGTACACTTTAAACGTAGGTAAAAATCTGTGGGTGCGTTCTGAATCATGTACTTTTTCTTTTTAATTATAGCCTGTACTTAAAAGGTACTGTTGCATGCAGTATGCACACAATCAGGACATACTGTACGACTGTCTCATAATATCATGCCTTGAACTTTGACCCTCAAGTTTTCTAGAGACAGAAGTCAACCCAGAGAGACCTGATGTTATTTTGCAATAAGTTATGACTGCACACACTGTAGATACAAACATATTATATATGTACAAATAGAAATACATTTCTGACCTTCTGCTAGCTACGCCATCCGGACCTCTCAGGTCCTCTGAGACAGGTCTGCTTTGTGTCCCCAGAGTCAAGACTAAACATGGAGAAGCAGTGTTTTGTTTTTATGCTCCACATATCTGGAACAAACTCCCAGAGAACTGCAGCTCAGCACCACCTCTCACTTCTTTTAAATCAAGTTTGAAGACTTATCTGTTTGCCGCTGCCTTAACCTGGAAATCCAGATGTCCTGCCCCTGGCAAATTCGAATTTGCACTGCATGGGAATCTGGCCCCAACGAGCAGAGCACTTTGAATTGCCTATCAGACCAATCAGATCAGTCTATCTGACAGAAGCAGGCTCTGGGCGGGCGTAACACAATGAGGACAGCGCTGCGCCGTAGGAGTCGAAAAGTAAACAGTCAAGATGGCAGCTGCCGAAGGACCGTGTCCATTCAATTTAGCTTTGGAAGAAACGCTAAGCCAACTACACCTATCTTTTTCCTTGAGAGAGGAACAGAAGACTACCCTCGAAGCCTTTGTTTCCAGGAAGGACGTTTTTGCCGGCTTGCCGATGGAATACGGTAAAAGCATAATATATCAGTTATCCCCACTGGTCGGCAAACAAATGGGTCTCAGTGCTTAGCCGCTGGTGGTTGTAATATCACCACTAATCGCCCTAATGGACGACCAAATTAAAGAGGCTGCCAAATTAGGCATTTCTGCCTGAAGAGGCGAATGCCAACTCGTCTTTGGCAGTCCTGAATCCTGGCTACTCCAGAAGACCTTCCAAGACAACTCTTGGGGATTGTCGTAGATGAAGTCCATCTCGTTTATAAATGGTAAGAGCCATCTGGTAAACTTACTCTAATGAAATAGTAAGCTATTTGACATGCAGCTACAAGTAACAGGACGTATCTAGCTGTAGCCTGCCTTGTGTTATGAAGCCCACACAACTGACTATGATCAATGAAGCATCCTTTCCCATGTTGTTCTCAAGTTCTGATTACGAAGTTGATGGATAGTTTGATCAGGCCTAGCTGTTTTGTGAGGATCAATACGTTGTCACAATGGTTATGTAATAACTTTGCGATGTTCTCTGACATTTCTACCAGGGGAAAAGCTGTGACGCTCTGAACCCGTCACCTTGTTTTTTGCTCTGATTGGCTATTGTGCTATCCAATTGCATGCGGCAGCATTTGAAATGCCTCAGTTAGTGCCGCCCCTTGGGTAGGAAGGGTGCATCGGTGAGGGCCAGACTCAAAATCTTTCTAGATTTTTTGCAATAGTTCGTGCTCTTATAGTTCATAGACAGTTATAGCCAGTTATAGTTTTGTAAATACTGGAGGAGAAATTGAGCGAGATTTGAGTTGAGATTTGTGGATGAGGAGGATGGACCGGAGGAGGCTGGTAGACTGTACTGTAGTCATCTCAACCACAGTAAGTAATAGGCCTACAGTTTGTATGCACTGGATATGTATTCCCAGCTTTATTACAAAAATGTTTTTTCAATATCTAGTGTAAATTTTCTTATTGGCTCGTTTTAGAATTGAGAATCATTTTATAATTGAAATCGTTGCCCTCTGAATCGGAACTGAATCGAATCGTGAGGTGCCTAGAGATTCCCACCCCTACCTTTAATTAAATCAAATAATGAATTTTTATTATTCAAATACTTGTATTGATTTTAAATGCACTGCAACTTTCGGGGCATCGGTGGCTTAGTGGTAGAGCAGGCGCCCCATGTACAAGGCTGTTGCCGCAGCGGCCCAGGTTCAACTCCAGCCTGCGGCCCTTTGCTGCATGTCACTCCCTCTCTCTCTCCCCCCTTCAGGCTTGTCTGTCCTATCAAATAAAGGCTGAAAATGCCCCCAAAAATATATTAAAAAAAAAAACAAAAAAAAAACCGCACTGCAACTTTATTAAACTTTATTACTAATTTTTTTTCAAGGGTGTGTCTGAACTTTGAGAGACAAAATAGAAAACCACTGAGGAAATTATTTAGAATAATTTTTTCATTCTTTTATTGTACATCTGTGTCCTTTATTATATTTTATTGCTCTGTAAAGCACTTTGCATTACCCTGATGTATGAAATGTGCTGTACAAATAAAGCCACCTTGCCTTGTCTTGCTGCTGCAGGGCTTCTGCCCAAGCGGCAAATTATATGACGAGTAGTGATGAGATCATGCTGTGCTGTTTTAGCTAATGCTAACAGGGCAGAGAGAGGAGGAGGAGGAGGAGGAGGAGGAGGAGGAGAGCAGCTCATGGAGACTGACCTTCAGCACTGCCTTGAACTGCATCAACAGCTGACTGTGGGTGATCAGCTGTTGATGCCACCCACTTCACGACAAATAGATTCTAATGAATGCTCATAATAAGCATCACAATTATTTTTACAACGCTCACTTGCCCCCGCAATTTTATTGAGAAGAAAAAAAAACAAAGCTTATAAACAAAAACAGCCCACGAAATCCTGGAGGGACTGAAATTAAATTCACTGAATTAGACAAAAACAGACATTCCTGTTTTGTCATTTTATCCATAAACATTTTATTAATTTATAAATTATATCAAAATATGTATTTATATCACAACCTAAAATTACATGATAGAGGATTTAATCCAAACTACTCTATAAATGAATGTATGATGAATTTAGTTTTGCATTGTGCAGAGCAGACACACACACACACACACACACACACACACACACAGTATCAATGTGTCGTAAAGTGATCTGCAGCTCAGATACAGACACTCACAGTTTAGTCATTAAAGAAGAGGAAACAGGTTTTATCTTATTCTCTTTACAGTTATTTAAAGAATGTCTTTATTTTCATCCGGACAAAAGGAGGAAACTCTGCAGCGCTCAGATAAAACACTCACTTCAGCTCAGGGTTCCTACTCCAACAGCTTACAATACTAAAGGCACAAATGTGTCGTGATATCAAGTAACAGGTTAGTGGAAATGTTTTTAAAAGAAGCCACTTGAGTGGGTGTCATCTCCACCTCGACCACTCTGCCTGCCTGCTGCTGCCGTGGCGTTCAGTTTGTGGTGTTCAGTGCCTGTTGTGTCACACTGTGGTAAACCTCACATGTTCACTCTGGACAGTTTCACAAACTGAGCTCATCGACAACAACTCTGCAGCCAAACTCTTCTTTATCTAGAAAACACGTCAGCCAGGTTTTGCTCCTCCAAAATGACGTTAATATATCTGATGAAGTCTGATACTAAACACCAGTGACTCAGCCGAGAGATCTTTACAGTCACGACTTCAGTTACAGAACGAAACGTTATCAAGTTGCTTAATTTTGTGTTTCTGTTTCTTGCACGTACAGTGTTCAAACTGTAATTTTTGAGTGTGACATGCTGACCCACACATTACTTGTTTCATAACTGACGTATTGTATGATAATTATTTTATAACTGTTAAGGTCATTTATTTTTTTTAAAAGGCACACATATACTCTCTTTTTGCAGCTTCCTTAATCCAGTAATAAAAAGTAACTAAGTTCTGTCACTTTTAAAGTACTTTACTTGAGTATTTCCATTTTATGTCACTTAATCTCGACCACATCTAAAAAGGTAAATATGGGACTTTCTACTCCACTACATATATTTGATAACTTTAGTGACTTTGCAATCCAGATTATTAACACAAAATATAAAACAAGTAATAAATAATGATGTATGATTATAGATTAAATTATCTAGAAGAATATAAAGTGACAAAGTGACATTAAAATGACAAACAACACATTAATGCATCAATAATTACAATCCAATTACCTAATATATTCTGAAATGGGGCGGCACAGTGGTGCAGTGGTAAGTGTGGTTCTGTAAGCTGAAACCATTTCCCTCAGTGGAAACAAAGCTTTTGTTTACTTTAATTTCACAGATAAGAAACAATAAATCGTGAAGACAATAAGCCTCCACAAAACAACATTTTAAGTCTTGTGTGTGATTTATCCTGGCTTCATATGAGCAGAGGAAACCTCCGCTCTTCGCTAGGCTAATTTATACAGTGTAAAATACCATAGGTTTGGGCTAATAACGTTAGCATGTTGTATTTGTTTGAAAACATGTTTAGTATCAGACAGTTGTTTTGTCAGTGAACCTTGTGAGTTGTACTGGAGCCAAATTATGTAACGTTACCTTTGTTAAATGTTGCTGTTGTCCCTGGCTTCATATGAGCAGAGGAAATCTCTGCTCGTCGCTAGGCTAATTTATAAAATGTAAAATGCCATAGGCTTGTGCTAATAACGTTAGCATGTTGTATCTGTGGGGAAAATGTGTCCAGATAAAGACAAGTGTTTGTCTGTGAATGCTGCGAGTTATAGTGAAGCTGATTTGTGTACTTGTGTTTGAAGCTGTCTCTATTAAGCCATGTTTAATGTGTGTTTAATGTGTGTTTAGTGAGTGTTTAATGTTTGTTTAGTGAGTGTTTAGTGAGTGTGTAATGTGTGTATAATGTGTGTTTTGAATCAGCTAAACTTTACAGCACTTCACAGCAACCCCACCACAGACTAGTGTTTTGGAGGTGTAACTGCAGTGACACAGACACACCACCACACAAGTATAAATGCTCACAACAGTGTAGGCCATGTGCACAGGCTACAGTGTAGGCTCTGCCGCACAAGTATATATTCCCCTTTAAAGGCCCATTCTCCACCCAACACATTGTTGGAGGGCCCACTCTCCCCAGTGCAACCACACTGCCTGCACTGTCTGTATTTAAGCCCCTGAACCTGAGCATTTCTTCCAGCACTGCTCCAATGTGACGATTTTCTGCTTCATGTCACTTTAAATTAAATATTTTGGGGTTTTGGACAGTTGGTCGGACAAAGAAAGATGTTTGAAAATGACACCTTGGGCTCTTAGAAACTGTGATCGTCATTTTTACATCTGCTGAATTATAAATCAGTTAATTGTTCATGTTAATGAAAACAACAGCCTTGAACTGGAAATACACACTTTTAAAGCCGCAGTCGTCTCCTCTGGCTGCATGACAAACCAATACTGTTTGCTTTCTCTGTTTTTTTTTTCAGTCCTCAGAGTTTCCTACTGATAAAATCTAATTCAACCTTTATTTCAACTCAGACAGACACTTTGCAGAACAAAGGGACTATCTTCTATCTTTCAAGGGCGTGTCTGAACTTTGAGAGAAAAAATAGAAAACCACTGAGGAAACCAAAGAGCCGACGGAAGAGCATTAACAATAAGATTAACACATATCAGATTTAAAGACAACAATACGACTACAGAGAACATTAATCATTAGAGATGCATCAATCCATTGTATCAGTGTGGCACATATACTGCACAATGTCTTAGTCAATGAATCAAACATCTAATAATGACCTTCAACTACCAGTTACTATAATTCAGTTACAGCCAGTCACTCGCTCAGGTTTTCGTGCCACAGTAAGAGGCTGAGCCAGTTTGTTTGAATCTTGTTTCGACCTGTGGTCAGAGGTGTGCTTTGTTGTAAACACACCTCACGATAATGTCAGTGTGTAGTGACGCACCCTGGAGTACAAATCTACATCACTGCAGCAAGGTCCGGTTTACGAGCGTTGATGCAAACTGGATGAACCAGCATCTGTAATTATGGCACGTTCTGACAACTGAAAATCGCCTACATCAGCAACCTGTGCAAACAAATCATTGTGCTAAATCCAACATGTATTGTGTGAGTAGTAAACAATATTGCAACGTGATTAACGTCATATTAGGTTTGTTTATAAATTAACTAATGGAGCCACTTATGTCTGAGAGGCCGTGCACAGCTTACTGCTGAGCTGAGGCAACATGAAGGAGATTTTGATATTTTTGCTCTTTAGAAAAAGTTTCACAAAAGGTGAAGTTTTATTTTCTTAATTGTTTTGATGTTTGGAAGAAGAAAAAAGAAGAAGTTAGTACTGTGAGAAATAAAAACACAGTGTGTCAGTTGTCCTGCTGATTGTGGCGTCGCTTCCATGCATGATTTTTGTTTTTGTCAAGTATGTTTTATTAAAGAAGGGTTTCAAGATGTACAACATGAGAACGTAATTTCCTTTTCATTTCAGGAAAAACTACCCAAAAACAACAGATTGTGTCTGTTAGAGCCATTTCTAGCAAGTTCCCTATTATTTATTCTTGAGTCACTCTATGAAAGGATGTTTTGCTGCCGCTCACAGCAGCTGGAGTCAGAGAAGAAATAATTTAATTCACTGGGCCGACTGCCGGCAACTTTTAAGGTGGAACATTTACCTGTAATGTTACTCAATGCATGAGTTGACGACATGAATCCATCAGCACACCTTTAATTTCAATGTGACAACTCTGACCATTATTTAAGTCTTTACATGTCAGACACTTTTAATAACGAGTGGATCTTCAAGTGTTTATTTTATTAATTTTGGCCGTATTATGTGAAGGTCATATATTCTAATCCTCACTTCCTGTGGGCTACAGCAACACTAAACCCCTGAGCTTGCCTGAGAAGGACTAAATGCACAAAGCTGCTATTTTTAAATATCCCATGGAGAGAGACTCTCACTGCAGCCTGTTCTATTTTGTTCTGAAAATGTGGGCGTGCAGCCTCGTTCTGTGGACGATAAACCAGGTGCAGACTTCCATCTGTGTCACCGCTGATGAGGAAATACGAGGGTCTAGGTACCATGTCTGAAGGGGTACTGCTGGTTCCAAAGGTACTGTACCCAAAGTGTGGACACTGGGCTTTATAGTTACAGTTTACTAATAAAACTCTCCACAGTATGAACAGTGGTTACATGAGCCTCAAAACCAGACACAACTCAGCCCTGAGCAGAGTGACCGTCCTCTACTGACCAATCAGACTGCAGTGTTCACAGCTACACTTTTTAGTACCAGATCTGTGTGCTAGGTAGCCCAACAGAGGGGGGACCAAACATGGGGACGCTAAGGAACGGTTCCATTGGTGCCGTCCACAACTTTTCACTGTGGAAATGGAATAAATGTGCATAGAACTGAACTGTACCGCACTGCACGGTGGAAAAGGGGGAACCTTAAATTATAAAGGCAGGTGTGCTGAATTGAGTTTGGAGTGTGGAAGACGTCACAGGGTTACAGTTTTTAACCACCATGTTTTTGGTTAATCTTAGTTTTTATTGCTTGAAGTCGTTGATTTTAACCTTTTTTGTAAAGGGCTGTATATTTGGGGAATTTTTGTTTGGGGAGTTTTGTTTTCATTTTTTTAAAAACGCAACAGTGGAGACAATCATAGCGCTCATAGCGTGATCTTGCAACTCTTCATACATCCTGCAAATCAGTCAACTCTAAAACTAACCAAAGCACCTTGATCATCAAACAGAGTAAAACTAAACTAAACTAAACATATATATATATACTGTATATACATATATGTGTGTGTGTGTGTGTGTGTGTGTGTGTATATGTACAGCTCAATGGGAGGAATAAGACCCAAGCTATCAAGATGTTACCACAGATACCCCGCTGTTATAGTGAGCTGGCCACAAGAGGAGATGGATGCTGCAGATGTCAAGACATAAAAACGAAAAGAGGGAGGGTGAGGATCAGTTCGTGTCCAAGCCAAGATTTAGGATGAAACAAGGAGCATCCAAGAATACATCAGGAAGATGTCTCCCTGCTCAGAGAGTGTCTCAGGCAGCAGAAGACAGAGGGTGATGAGGAGGAAGAGGAAATATCATGGAGGACCAAACCCCTTTATTGGGTGTACCATCTGCAGATAAAGGAAGTGGCTGACATCAAGAAATCCTACCAGTGGCCAGAAAAGGCCGGCCTGAGGGACAGCACAGAGGCCTCGATCATGGCAGCACTTTGAACAGGCACCAGATCCATAGAGGCAGGGGTCCACCATAGCAGACAGGACCCCAGGTGCAGGCTGTGCAAAGAGGCCCATGAGACACTCCAGCACATAGTAGCAGGATGTAAGATGCAAGCTGGGACAGCGCACACCGAGAGGCACAACCAAGTGGCTGGGATAGTGTACAGGAACATCTGTGCAGAGTATGGACTAGAAATCTCCAAATCCCGATGGGACACACCACTGAAAGTAGTGGAGAACAACAGGGCTAAGATCCTGAGGGACTTCAAGTTCCAGACTGACAAACAGCTGCGAGCTAGCCAACCAGACACAGTGTTGTTGATACAAGGAGCAGAAGAGGAAAATTGTGGTAGATGTGGCGATACCAGCTGACAGTAACATCAGGAAGTGCCAAGGACTGAAAGAACAGATGTGGAAGGTGAGGTCCAGAGTGGTCCCAGTGGTAATCAGAGCACTGGGGCCTGTGACCCCCAAACTGGGAGAGTGGCTCCAGCAGATTCCAGGTCCAACATCTGAGGTCTCTGTCCAGAAGAGTGCAGTCCTAGGAACAGCTAAGACACTGTGCAGAACCCTCAAACTCCCAGAACTCTGAAATTGGACCCAAGCATGAGAAAGACACACCAACCACTATTCTTTAATGAGAACTGGACACAGTGTTTGGGGTCACGTTCAGGAGCTCCTAGGAAGGTGTCTCAGTGGCGCATAAGGCCAAAACTGATATTAAGCCAAACTGGTCTGGCTCCAGCACAGGGAGACATGAAGTACAATACTTTTCAATGTATGTAATAGTCATTCAGTGTCCAAAATAACGTGAGAGGATGAGAGTCAGCACCTCCAAGTCTGAGGCCATGGTCTTCTGTCGGAAACTGGTGGATTGCTCTCTGCAGGAGAGAGTTACTGCCTCAAGCGAGGGAGTTCAAGTATCTCAGGGTCTTGTTCACGAGTGAGGGTAGAATGGAGCGTGAGATGGATCGGCAGTTTGGTGCGGCTTCTGCAGTGATGCGGGCGCTGTGTCGGATTGTCATAGTGAAGATGGAGCTGAGCCAGAAGGCAAAGCTTTCGATTTACTGGTCCATCTACGTCCCAACCCTCACCTATGGTCATGAGCTCTGGGTAGTGACTGAAAGAATGAGATCGCAGCTACAAGCGGCCAAAATGAGTTTCCTCCATGGGAGCTCAGACATCCGGAGGGAGCTCGGAGTAGAGCTGCTGCTCCTTTGCATCGAAAGGGGTCAGTTGAGGTGGTTCGGGCTTCTGATCAGGATCCTCCTGGGCGCCTCCTGTTGGAGGTGTTTCAGGCATGTCCCACTGGCAGGAGGCCCCAGGGCAGACCCAGAACACACTGGAGGAATAACCTCAACTGGCCTGGGAACACCTTGGGGTCCTCCAGGAGGAGCTGGAAAACGTTGCTGGAGAGAGGGACGTCTGGGGTACTTTGCTTGGCCCCAGATAAGCGGATGAAAATGGATGTGCAAAATAAGAAAAAGCATGTATATTCGCCACCCTTAAGACAGCTAAATACTACCTGCATTTTATTATAGTTGTTTTTTCAATGTCTTTCTTATTGTATTTATTCTTACTGTGTAAACTGAGCACTGTAGAAATGCAATTCAGTCCTTCTGTATACTGAATATTGTCCACAGAGAGAATGACTATACATTCTGCCTTGTTCTTGTGCATTACTAAATCACTTTACCTCTAAAAATGGACGTACACAACCTCTGATGAGGAGATAAACATTTTTAGTCATCTAAGCCAAATGGGTTGAGAACCACATATCTGAACCACTTCATCAGGAGGTCAAACTCTGAGTGAACGCACCTAAAACGCCGTAATAATCCCTCATTATACAGGAAATCTGAGTGTGCACGGAGTAAGTACAGTGGGTCAGAGTTGAAGCAGTGATTAATGTTTACAACAACAGTTTGTCTTTGTTTTCTCGTCCAAATGAGTTTGTCTAACATGGAGGTTTGTTTCTGACTTATTTTTAAAGATGTCTGAGTACAAATTATTATTACTAATAGAAATTAAGGACAAACTACCAACATAAAGAGACAAGTTGGAGTAATCCCTCAGAGCTGGGCCGTCTGTGTGCAGCTGCAGCTTCAGGGAACATAATCTCCTTAATAATAAAAGCAGTTGGTGTTTTATTTATAATATAATGTATAATAAATATTCTCAGGCACATGAAGCCCTTTGATGACATCACATGTTCCTGTTAATCCAACTCGACGGCTTAAAGAAGAAAACGTTACATAATCCAGCCGAGCAGCAGTGTTGTTTTTGTTGTTGTTGTTGTTGTTGTTGTTTTGCAGCTTTGAGTGCATCTGCTGCCGTTTGTGATGATGAGGATGATGATGGTGATGATGATGATGGTCATGTCTCCGCTGGCTGCTCAACAAACACACCTCCTGTTTCCATGCCAACCCCGAGGAAGTAAATCACGACTTGACTGCAGCTCTGATCATGGACAACCAGTGTGTTACTGGGCAGAGTGGAGAATGTGTGTGTGTGTGTGTGTGTGTGTGTGTGTGTGTGACTGTTGAATGAGGTTGTTTTGAATCTGCTCTTCAGTTCGCCTGCTGAATTCGTAATTAAGTCGTGGCATTGTGAGAAGGGAAGGAAAAAGTGGTGTGAATGAAAGGAGAGAGGAGGACAGAAAAATGCAGGGCATAGAAATAAAGGACAGAGGAAGGAAAGGTAATGAGGAAAGGAGAGGAAGGACAGAGGAAGAAAGAAGAAAGGAAAGGAAGTGGAAATTAAGTGAATGACGAGGAAAGAAAAGAAAGGGGAAAGGAAGAGGGATGAATAGATGATGCTCGTGTTTGCAGGCTGCAGATGATGCATCTTTCAGTGACTGCTGAATGACTTTGGTCACAATGACACACTGAACAAACGCTGCGTATCTTTCCTTTAAACAAGTTTCGAACTGATCCAGATCTGATCTGAGATCCAGTCCCCACGTGTCAGTTAAAACCTAGCCCCACCACTGCCTGACTGGAAGGCGCTGAAGGACACACCCAAACACACCTTGATCAGGGTCACCTGCCGCTCAGAGGCAGCAGCACACCCACCCAAGGTTGGTGGTTCAGTCCAAACTAGGACCACATACCAGTGTATGCACTTATGCATGGCATGAGGTCAAGTTTTCTTATAAATAATGAATAACATACAATAAATAAAACACTATATTTATGCAGTCTTACCTTCACAGAGGAAGCCGATGAGCCCCCAGATGAAGTCGCTGCAGCCGTGGCAGAAGGTGGGTTTGGTCAGGGTGACTTTCCTGAGGCAGTGGCCCGGTGCAGAGCTCTGGTACTTGGGCCGGGGACCAGGCGACTGCTGCGTCCTCTTCTTACCGGTCAGAGGACTCGCTGTCCGGCCGTCCGCGGCGTCAGGGTCCGCCGGTCTGGCCCGGCCGGAGTCCGCCATGTCCTCCTACCTACACACAAACTCACTGACAGGAGCGTGACAGCACGGAGTGTGACTGGTGAGGTGGAGAAAAAAGCCTGGAGCTCTAGAAAATAATCCTCTCCCAGTGGCGAGGCATCCCACCGGGCCGGACGCGGCGGTGCAGCCCGGCGACAGGGCGCCGTGCTCGGTGTGAGTCCTGCAGCTTCCCCCGCTGCCTCAGAAGCTAATTATCCAGGTCCAGAAATACAAAGTAAGGCAACCAGGTCACGACTTTGTGATCCAAACGAGATTAGTTTGCTAACCCCCGGTGGAGACTCATCTCACCGGCTGGACCCAGCGGTACCACCCAGCGGTGCTGCCCGGCGGAGAGGGCGCTGAGGTCGGCGTGCCTCCCAGAGCCTCCCGCCCACAGAGTAGAAAACAGCCTACCTAACTGCTGAAATATTAATCGAGTATCCCCCTTATTAAAAATGGTGTGGGTGATCCAGGGAGGCGGCAGTGCTCTGTTTTCAAGTCTCTTCGACGTCGTCTTCTCACGGTGGAGAGATCCGTCCACCACGCCGTGATCAGAGTCCCTCCGCCCGGAGACAGCGGTGCCACCCAGCGGCGCTGCACCGAGGACAGTGCGCCGTGCTCGCTGTGATTCCCGGAGCTCCCGCTTGGGCAGCTGAATAAATAAAAATGAAATATCGATCCAGTAGAGGTGGATGCTGAGTGTGTGTGTGTGTGTGTGTGCGGCAGTGTGAAGTGTTTGAAATGGATGTTATTGTCAGTCAAAGCGCTGCTCAGCCATGCAGCCTCAAACCTGCCCGTCCACACCCGGGAGACAGACGCCAGAACCCGGGTGGAGAAATGTCCAAAACCCGCCGCAGGGCTGGAGATAAACGTTATTCAACAAGTGTGAAGAGAGCTGGAGGGGGGGGCGCTTTCATTTTGGGTTTTCTGCTTCCTTCTCCGGGGCTGATTCTTCTTCCGCGTCAGAGTCTCCAACACTGATTTACTCCTCCTCCTCCTCCTCCTCCTCCCGCCGCTTCATCCCCTCTCCTCGTCTCCTTCCCTTCCGCCCTTCCCTTCCTCTTCGTCATTGGGGTTCCTCTGAATCTCACGAATGATTCCTCAACATTCAGCCTATTTTTATGTCACCTTTCCTTCCTCTTTTTCTCCACTCATCTCCTTCCTCAGTTTTACTGTTGTTTTCTGGAGAATTTCTTTTGTTTGTGTGTCTAAATTTAAACCCTGAGAGCTCGGATTCATCCAAACATTCACCCTGATGAAGATCTTGTGACCGTCAGCTTGGTTTCATTATGAAAATAGATCAGATCAGATTAGCTTTTATTCTCCCCCTTAAGGGAAATTTGTCCTGGACATTCGAGAGAACATGACACGGCCACACAATCAAACTACAGTACAGTTACATTATAACCCCAGTTCCATACAACCCAAGAGTATTACAGGATGCCCTAGACCAGGGGTAGGCAACCTGCGACTCCAGAGCCACATGAAGCTCTTTCGCCTCTCACCAATGGCTTCCTGTGGTTTTGACAAAAAGAAGTACATGAAGAACTTTAATTCTTCAACATTTTAATGTTCATTTACCATCGTTGTAAAGTTCTTACATTCTCCAACCGTAAAAGTGTACAGCCTTTACACCAAATAAGAAAACTGTTTTAACATTTCATCAACTAAAATGTGCATCATACATCTTTTCCTCTGCACGTTGCCAAACCTCTATCCACCTTATTCCTCGCCCTCATGATACCTTGCGTGAGTTATGGTTGCAACTTTCAGTGTTGAACCAAAACCGGCAATTTCCAATGGTAACAGTTTGTTTACAGTACTCTGTTTAATCTTTCCAAGAGCAAATGGGAAATAAAACATGGAACACGCCACCTGTTATAGCTCAAACAGGATCATGTCATCATACCTCTGCCATCTCTGACAGCCGGCTCAAAGCATTGAGGTTTGTTGCGCGCTAGCAATTAGCTCGCCTTGCTCCGTTAAAATATTGTTAGCTTTAACATGGCCCGAGCTAGCTTGAGGTACCATCTGCTCCTTCTGAAGATGATTTATGATTTCTGATGACTTATTAAGAGACACTAACACATAATTCAGTATTAACTGTAGCTCCATGTAAAGTGAATAAATGTGATGTTTCCCAGCTAACCCTCCGCTCGTCTGCGTTAACCTTTTACAATTAACCTTCTGATTTATTAAAGACTGTTCTGAGCGAAACACGAAGCTGAATTTAGCAGCAGACTTCAGTAATAGTAGCCTAATGTAAAGTAGGAGTAAAATAAATTCGTGTTTTTATATGATATAAAGGAAGTACGGTAAATCAGTAACACATTCTCAGCCCTAATGACTAAATACATATTTCACAGTTTATTTTCTAATGTAGGTTGAGACTGAAGTCAGACGGGGAAAGACGGGGACGTCATGTACTAACGTTGAGTGATGGACCTGTCAGTCTACGTGTCGTTCTCTTCTGCAAATTTCGATTTAATACTTTTTCGCTATGTCTCGTTGGAACTCTTGTGGTTTTATTTCTCATATCAACGGTAACCATGGCAACAGGAACAATCCCTTTTTTGTTCTGGTCACATGTTCAGCACACAGTTGCTGAACATGTAGCCATGTAGACAAAAATGTAGCTCAGACTGGTTGTTAGTCGTCACAGACACGGACAGTGCAACAGGTACCAGAGCTCCGCAAAGACATTTTGGAAAATGCTAAGTTAACATTCGTTAAATATTTGTTAAAAAATAAACCAGTATTTGTGAAACTGAAGGCAAATTATTTTGGAAAATAACCAGCGTTGGTGGTTAGCCGCCAAGAGTAGCCACTGCGACTAACCACAGACAGTCTATGGGACTAACTAGCTTGCTGCTACTTCCACTATCTCACTGGAAGTCACGCACTTAATCATTTCTACAGTCATGCCCTCAGGAATAAGGTGGATAGCAGTAGCTTGTCTTGAGTGTCCTGAGCTAGGCTAGCTTTGGAGTCCAAGTGTTCAAAAGTCTGATTGCCCATGGATAGAAGGTGCTTCTAAGCCTGTTTGTCCTGCTCTCCAATACCCTGTATCGCTTCCCAGAGGGCAGGAGATTGAAGAGGCCATGGCCTGGGTACGATGGGTCAGACAGGATCTTCTTGGTCCTGTTTAGCGCTCGCGTATTTGCTGTGCTGATTTAATGACCCCTTGCAGGGCTTTCCTGTCCTTGGCTGTGCAACCTGGGTACCATATAGTGAGGCAGTATGTCAGCACACTTTCTATGGTGGAACGGTAGAAGGAACGCAGCAGGTGCACATCCAGGTCACATTTCCTAAGCAGTCTTAGGAAGTGTAGCCTCTGCTGGGCCTCTCCAGCTACTGCTGACATGTTGGTGGACCACGTTAGGTTATCAGCCACATGCACCCCAAGAAACTTAAAAGAGGAGACTCTCTCCACGCAGACGCCCTCTATCTGTAGTGGGGCAGGGTCAGCTCTCTCCCTCCTCCAGTCCATCACCATCTCCTTGGTTGTGCTGGCATTCAGCAGGAGGTTATTCACCTCTGGACCTCCTCCCTGTATGCTGTCTCATCACCGCCAGAGATGAGGCCCACCACTGTTGTGTCGTCCGCGAATTTGATGATGATGTTAAAGTGGTGGAGGGGGGCACAGTCGTATGTATAGGGCATACAGGAAAGGGCTTAACACAGAGCCCTGAGGCGAACCTGTGCTCAGTGTCCAAGTGGTGGATGTTAGGGTCCCAAACCTCACTGTCTGTGGCCGGTCCGTCAGGAAGAGCCTGCTGCAGAGGAGCCATCTTGTGGTAAAACATTAATGAATGCTCATTTAGACTTATTAATAATGTTGATAGGTTCATTTAGACTCAACAGGCTGTGCTACCTTCATATCAAGCTCAAATATGTTTTGCAGCTCCAGACAGATTTTTAAAATTATATTAGTCAAAAATGTCTCTTTTGATCGTAAAGGTTGCCGACCCCTGACCCCTAGACCCAAGTGTTGCACAGATGCCCAACCTAAAGTAGTTGCACAAAAGTCCTGTGCAATATTATTGCACAGATGCCCTGCATAATGTTTTAAAATACTCGCACTGAGAAACTTCTTCTCATGATATGTGGTGTTTTTGGTCGTCTTGCATTGTGTCACCAGCAACAAGTGAAGAAAGAGCTGCAGACAGAGCGGATGCATTACTAACAGCTCAGAAAACACAAACTGTGACAAAACCCACGATAGAAACTAATAAAGAGACAGCAGCATTTTAAAGGGGTAGTTCAGATTTTTTTTAAAGTGAGATTGTATGGGATATTTATCCGTAGACCAGGTGCGTAAATATAGACAGTGCAGGCAGTGTAAAATAAGACAAGATAAGATAAACTTTATTGTCCCAAGCGGGAAATTTGTTTTGGGCACATAGTGCAACAAGCTGCATAGCAGATACAACCATCATATTTAAACAAGACCCACAGTAGACAGCCATGTAGTACGCAAGGTGCAGATTTGAATAACATAATATGCAATTATGACTACTGGGTGAAATAAATACATCAACTTTATCATATCAGGTAAGGCTAAAAGAATAAAAGCTCCCTAAGGTTGCACTAGCCAAGGAGGTAATCATAAAAAGTGCAATAAAAATCCTGTAGTATAAATAGTGCAGATAAAATACAGTAGTGCAAATTACACTGTGTGCAACAAGTCAGTAGTCACAATAGCAGCCCTGCTTTGCCAGGGAGACACTGCTCCATAATTTAGATTCCTTTGGCTCCAGTGATGTCACTGTGTGTGCCATATAGCTAGTAACTAGCATGCACTGGGGCCCGTGTTAACTACCTTACACCACTGCCATAGACAGTATGTTATGTTATGAGTCTGACATGAAAGCTAAGCTACTGCTAAAACAAATTTGAACCACCTAAAAGTCCCACCAAAAAGTTTAAGTGTACATTGTATTGAGAATATTTTCATCGCTTCACCTTAATGTCAGACAGTGATTTCCAAAATCCGACCACACAGAGCCCTCATGTCTGGAGTGACTTTTTTGTGTGACTATCTTCCTGTAGGAGGCGAAGTGAAAAGACAAACTATTTAAGGACACAACGACATCTAGTGAATTTATTAGCATAACATAGCTGAACCAAAAGGTAGAGATAGTTCAGTCAGGTTGAGTTAAGTTCAAACATTTTTCATAAAGATATAGTGACTCAAAATGTGTTCTACCTTAAAGTGTTAAGAGTGAAAAATAAACATTTTCAGCAACGTATTTGAAAATAACAGCAGACTTCCAAACTTCACATCTGGGCTCTGAGGTTTAAATAAAAGTAGTTATAAATGTAATTTTAGACCTCCACTGTTGCAGTCTTCAGTCATACAATCAACAAGACATGAACATACAAACAAGCAGACAGAAAGAAATAAGTAATATTTGCAAATAATGAAAAGCAACTGTCAGTGCACAGTTACTTTGATTTACACATTCAAAAGGAGTGGGAGGAAGTATATACTTCGAAATCTAAAATCCCACGCCTTCTCCCTCAGTCATTGAGTGAATGAAACAGATACCTTCCTTATATAAGTAAACCTATTCCTAAGCCTTTTTAAAATATGCCATAGTTATTACCTTTGTCACACAAAAATAACCCATGTATATGTTATAATAGTAATTACCAAATATCTATCTTACAAAAACCTGTCTTAGTATATGATATAAATGACCAATTATCCATATAATCTCTTCAGGCCCTCAGAGTGGTACTGAGGGAATTCTTTAATTCCATTATAACTGTTATAATAAATAAATAATGTTATTGTTTTGCAGTGCACTCTTTGTGCCTCAACAGAGTTGTACCTGCTGTACATGACCATTAGATGTCAGTGTGGAACAGTGAAACTTCTCAATTTGATTTTCTATTAAAATCATTCAGCAACATTCTCTTAAATTTCTCTCATAGTTTTTCTTAATTATTCTAGTAAGAGAAAATATAACGGAAGTCAACTCCAGATGCACCAAATGCTCTTAAATCAAATCTGCTTTTACACAGCTCACTCCGCTGGTACTGAAACATGTTTTACAAACTGAGCAGCTGAAAAGTTTTCCTCTTGTGTGAACTCTTAAGTGTCAGTTTTGACCTTTTTGCAAATGTTTCACCACAGACGGAGCAAATGAAGGGTTTCTCCCCTGTGTGGACTCCAATGTGTTTCTGCAGACATCTCTTGTGGTCAAAGCTTCTCGCACATTCAGAGGAGCTTACTGATGTTTTTCCAGTTTAATATTTCATATCACTTTCAGGTGCCTCATTGTTTTTCAGAGAGTTTAAACCTGACTGAGGTTCTCTGGTCTCCTTCCAAAAAAGGCGCGGTAAGCATGACTCCTCTGATTGAATAATGGGGATTTATTTGCTCCACTTGCTCTGTTGTTGTCACAGTCAATGCATGAGAGTTGGCCGCCTTGCAGGCAGACCACCAAAACAGGGACTGTCCCCAGAAAATGGGAACATCTGGTCACCTTCCTTTAACTTTCTAAACTATACACATATCCTCAAAACAAACCCACAACAAACAGCACAACATATATTGCCAATAAAACTGTAATTTCAGAACTAAGACCAAACAACATGCAGAAACTCAACAACACAAAGCATGGTCAGAGGTTGTCCATGGAGACATCCTTCAAACTTTGGGTTGTCATGTCAGCCACATCTTCAAACATGTAGACAAAAGCACAAATTGTGACATTGCCTTTAACACTTTAATAAAGTGTGATATTATTACATAGCCATACCATCACAGTCATATCTTTGACAACATGCAAACCACAACTAAACACAAACACCATCACATGCGCAGCTGGCTGAGGCCTTGATTACTCCCAGCTGCTGGAGGGAATTCCCCAATTTCTCCTTGGTGTTGTCTTGTCTCAGCGTCACCTCAGCTCCACAGCCTGTGCCAGAGAAGGTGTGGGTTATGTGAGCCCAAACTTAAGACTTCCTATGTATAAAGAATCCTCAGGCTGAGTGTCACAGTGTCACTGAAGTCCCAGTATTCCTGCCAGGTTTGTGCATATCATCCTTTATAATAGTTTAGCCAATATGTCTGCTTTTTCATTTACCTCTACCTATCTATGAGCAGGAGCCCAAAGGAGGAAGATATCCAATCCCCTGTATGTATTCTGAGCTGCACACGATATATTTTGTAAATAATATCCTGTCTGCGTGATGATTTTCCAGATATATGGATGATGGTGGGGCGGCAATAGCTCAGTCCAGGGTGTTTTATTTGTGGCCACAAGGAGGCGCTCCAGGATTATTTAAGGGGCCAAATGCCTTTAAACCTTTTGAACATGGCCCATGCACTGTTGGAGGCTTCAGTCACACAAGCATGTCAAGATGAACGTGAAGGTATTTCATGCAGAATAAATACTATTCAGGGTGGTGCTAAGGGGATCTTTAATTCCATGATAACTGTTGCTACAATGCTAAATGCTATTGTTTTGCAGTGCACTTCATATGTGCAGACAGAGTTGTACCTGCTGGTTAAGACCACTGGATGTCAGTGTGGGACAGTCAAACCTTTTGATTTGTTTTTGTTACTAAAATAATTCTCTCATATGACTCATTTTGCTCCATGACACTCTGTGTTGTTGTGTGGTTGCTGCTCATTTGATTGAATCACCTCCAGCTGATCTCTGCACAGTGTAAACTTAATTTTCTCCCTTTTATTATGTTGGCGAAAGGTTTGAACGTGTTTAAGAAACTTTAATCCTCCCATTTGAGCTATATTGTCGTACAACACACTGTTAGTGCTGCTGTTATTTTTTCATCTATGGCAGGGGTCCACTAATTAACTGAATACATTTAATAAACTACTGTAACTAAGTACAGTTTGAGTGTTTTTGTACTTTACTTGAATATGCTACTTTATACATCTACTCCACCACATCTCAGAGGGATATATTCTACTTTTTACAGTACTACATTTCATAATGTAAGATACTTTGCAGATTGAGACATATATTACATATATTAACATATTAATACATCAATAATTACAATCCAATTATATATATATATTGTTCTGTATAATGAGTACTTTTATTTTTAGTACTTTAAGTATATTATGATGCTAATACTTTTGTACTTTTTCCTAAGTTAAAATTGAACACAGGATGTTTACTTGTAACAGAATATTTCCACAAGAAAAAGATGTGAGTACTTCTTCCAGACTGTTTGACCCTGTGAAATAAAAGCGGTGTCCAGTGCGACCCCTCATCACAGGCTGCATATATCAGTCAGTCTAGTTGTGACCAGTTCAACCAACAATTTTTTTTTTCAGAGATAAAATACTGGAACAAACAGACAAAAAATAAAAATGTTTGTGTAGCAGGAATATGTTTTCTCTCCTTCCCCATCCTTCAGTGTGTTCTGTGACCCCTTGGGGGTTCCTGACCCTCAGGTTGGGAACCACTGCATCATAACTTCACTGAGGAACACTGCGCAGCAAAATGGAAGATTGAGTCAATCGGATTCTGACTGAGTTACAGGGTCCAAAAACTTCTGAACCTATCGATGTAAATGTTAAAATGTAATGTTAAACTAAAATGCATGTGTGTTTAACTGTCCTGAGGATGCCAGAGTTTCATCCTGATCATCAGGTGGTGCTGCAGGCTGCGTTCAACACGCTTGGAGTTGCCAACAATGAATAAAACCCTGACTTTTAATTTTATCAGTTGATCCAACTTAGTTATGACATGAAACATAAACTGTACATAAAAGTTACAAACAAAAACATAAGAAAGCTTCAGTTCAAAAATCACAGAATATTTTACATTGATTTAATTTGGGAAGTGTGGAAAATTATTATTTATTCCTTTCTTTATGAAATTAAAATCCATAAATAAAACTGAAAGAAACACATGCAGTTCTCTTAATTGAAGGATAACTGCGGCCATTTTCAAAATTCATATATGATATTGCTATGGCTTCAGACAGTCCAACAATCTTAGTTAATGTGAACAATTCTCTACCAAATATAAAAACGAGGGTCCTAAAACTCAAATTTGAGATGTCATGGGATAATAAAGTCTGGAGTTGCACCATAAACAATAAATTGGAGAGATGTTCTCGACGATGCTGAGAGCAGCCTCAGTAATGTTCTGAGTATGTGAGCAAATCTTTTGTTTGTCAACTGAGAATACTGCAATAAAATAAAGCTCATTTGGGTTTAAAAACAGAAAACAAACATTCCGTGGGTCCATAAAACCAGGCTCCTATTCATTGTCTATGCAGCAGCCTCAAACTTTATACTTCATGACATCACGAGTTTGAGATTTACTTCTCTGGTTTCTGGCTTTAAGAGAGAACAGCTCAGGTTCACAAATACTGAATGGATTTTCTATGTTCATGGAAATAACAATCCCTTTAAAGGTTGAAAAACAACCGATAACTCCCAGTGTAAAGTACAGGAAGTGTTACTGAACAAAACAAGATGCGGAACGAATGACACCAGCAGAGGATCATGGGAAACGGTGGGATGTGTAATTTGTCATATCAGTGAGATAATGATGTTTTATTAGTATCAGTATCTGCTGTAAAATATATTTTATCTTCCAGAGAAAAAAGGTTTGACTGTTTTATCAACATTTGCTCACAGTTGTCATCTCATAATATATATCTAAAAAAAAAGTGTATTTATTCCAAGTAAAAATTGGATTATTCTGTCTATTGGTTAAAGGAATGGTTTAAAATGTTGAGAGGTTATCTTATTTACTGTCTTTCTTAGGGTGAGATGTTCAGATGGACATTAGTCTCATGTCTGTTTGTTCAGTATACTGAGCTGGAGTCAGGAGACTGTTAGCTTAGCTTAGCATAAACACTGAAAATGGGGACACCACTAGCTGAGCTTTCACTTTTAGAGAGAAAGAGTATAAGAGGATTTCCTAAAACGTTGATCTAGTCCTTTAAGGTTGAACTTGATTTTTTGTAAAACTAAATACATTTAAAAAAAAGCCCATACAAGGCACGATTGTCATTGACGTGACAAAGCTGACCTATAAACATCAGCTAGTTTACATTTTCCCCTTTTGATTTTGTCTCAGATGTGATGTTTTATATACATTATTTTATGTCATATTACTGAACCTGTGTTCTGTCAGCTTGAGAGGCAGTAGCTACAGATTTATTTGCACCTATAGTGTCATTAATTGGCCTCCATACAGAGAAACAGCAACACCCACTGTGAGCAAGTTGTCTTTTATTCCTGCTGTTAATTAGCTGGAAGATACCACATGAGTGGGACTGAAACCATAAAATGAAATAAATACTCATATAAAACCATCATCAAAAATAGATCAAATCCAAATAATATTTATTCACTTAGACAAAGTTTTCATACAAATGAAATAACACATAGAAATAAATTCAATCACACCGATCGGTTTTGTCTCTCCCTCTTCTCCCCCCTTATATGTGACTATGATTCGACCCTGGAGCTCTTAATCAGTACCTGAACACCTGCCTCCATTTTGCCTTAACTTTCTGCTGTTAAAACAAGGAAGAGGTGAGTGTGTCACGAGTGACAAACCTCTAAACATCTGAAATGTTCAGTAAAGAATTAAAAAACAACATTTGGATGATTTTTAAAAAACAAAAGCAGCTATAAAAAAAAACAACTACAAGAGCAAAGGTGTAAGAAACTGATGAAACAATGTTATGCTAATGTTAGCGTGTCTAGCTAACTAGTGTACTATCAACATTACTAACCTAGCATCACTTCCAAGGACATGAATTAGCACATCTTTACATTTTTTGTGAGGTAATGGGTCACAGTCCGGACTGGGGCGTTCAGAAATTTTGTAATTGTAGCTGTCTGTCCTGCATGATGCTATATTAGGGTTAAGGCTACTGTTAGAAACTCTTACTCTGTCATGCAATGATGCTGTATTAGAATTTGAGCTAACGTTGGCAGTCTGTCCTGCTTGAGTTTAAGCTAACGTTACCAGTCTGTCCTGCTTGAGTTTCAGCTAATGTTAACAGTCTGTCCTGCCTGAGTTTAAGCTAATGTTAACAGTCTTTCCTGCTTGAGTTTCAGCTAATGTTAACAGTCTCTCCTGCTTGAGTTTAAGCTAACGTTACCAGTCTGTCCTGCTTGAGTTTAAGCTAACGTTACCAGTCTGTCCTGTCTGAGTTTAAGCTAACGTTACCAGTCTGTCCTGCTTGAGTTTAAGCTAATGTTAACAGTCTGTCCTGCTTGAGTTTAAGCTAACGTTACCAGTCTGTCCTGTCTGAGTTTAAGCTAACGTTACCAGTCTGTCCTGCTTGAGTTTAAGCTAATGTTAACAGTCTGTCCTGCTTGAGTTTAAGCTAATGTTAACAGTCTTTCCTGCTTGAGTTTCAGCTAATGTTAACAGTTTCTCCTGCTTGAGTTTAAGCTAACGTTACCAGTCTGTCCTGCTTGAGTTTAAGCTAACATTACCGGTCTGTCCTGCTTGAGTTTAAACTAATGTTACCAGTCTGTCCTGCTTGAATTTAAGCTAACGTTACCAGTCTGTCCTGCTTGAGTTTAAGCTAACGTTACCAGTCTGTCCTGCTTGAGTTTAAGCTAACATTACCAGTCTGTCCTGCTCGAATATAAGCTAAAGTTACCAGTCTGTGCTGCTTGAGTTTAAGCTAACGTTACCAGTCAAATCCATTTTGCGAGACAGAAACAGTCAGATATAACTGTTTTTTTTTTTTTTTAGATAATACCATAATGCTGTGGAGATAACAAGCTCTGCCCTGCAATACAACAGTCTTTATTTGCATGTCTTCTACATGGATCATCAGCTGTTGCTTTAGGTCATAGTCATGTAGGCAATTAGTTTGATTCAACATTGTGTTTCATATCATAGGTCCACAAATATTTATCCATATCTCATAATGATCAGACTTTGATCCTCTGCCTGACCCTCACTGTGTCCAAGGCTATTCATTTATTTAAAAAGGTTTAGGCTGTTTAATTGCTCTACATCACCCCACTGTTATTAATGTAAGCAGGGGATTTTAATCCAAAGGTGTAACCACTGTATGTGAACACATCAGACCTGCAGCAATGGATTTGAAATGAACTGTAATAAACTGGAGCTCCTGTGAAACAACATGACCCTCATCCATTTAACATCACCATCAGTTCTTCTGCGCTCATTTTATTTTAAGTAATACAAGTGAGAGCATTTTTTTAAAGTAACATATTACTTTCAAATAAGGGAACTAGTGGTATGTAACAGGCTATATTACATTTTTAGAGTAACTTGCCCAACGCTGGAAGTGAACACCGGGCTCCTAGGTGAAGTCCTGGGTTTGTTGGCTCCATCTACTACCTTTCACACCCACCCTTGTAGGGACTTTACGGCTCCTTATATTATGTCATTCTTTACTGACAGTGTTTCAAACTGACACCCTCCAGCTGCGAATCATAACACTGTGATGCTGCATTCACACCGGGCACGTATAAAATAATTCACAAATGAATTACATGGAAAGTCAATGTAAAGACGCGATTCGATGCAAATTCCCGCCAGGTGGTGCAACTTAAGTGACCAATTTGCGCCATGATAGCCAATCAGCAATGAGATCCTCTGGGGACGTACGACACTGAAGGATGTACCAGCGGAAGTTCATTCATTGATTCAGGGATTACGACACAAAATATGCTGGTGTTCAAACTCGCATGATGTGAAAATTCGCATTGGGTTTGGTGTGACCACAACATGAAAGGTTCCATCTGGCCAGGTTACAAACTGGTGCCACCCAGCAGCATATCATATCATACCACCACATGAAAGATGTCTCTTAACATCGCTGTCTAACACTGAAATCGCTGACAGTGCTGAATGATTGACAACCAAAGCAACAGCAGCTCAGTGCGGCAGGATCAAAAATATAATTATAGTTCATAGTTTATTTTTTGCACAATTAAAACACAACGACAACAAAAATAAATAATAACATACAGCGCAAGGAGAGGCAAAAAAAACAGAGGGCTAATTTGAAGCCTCAACCTACTAAAATTTTCACACAGTTAATAGGAACTCAGGCATACAGAAAGAAAGAACAATACATAAAATAATACAGGTTATAGCAAACTACTAAAAGCAAAATATGTTTGATTACAACAATGACAAAAACAGCAATAATAGTATAAATTTAAGAGCAGAAAATGTATGTGATGTGTAAATCAGTGTTAGTTAATTAGATGTAATTAATTAAACGATTAATTATTTTTTATGGTAATTAATTAAAAATAGTGTAGTTAGAGTCCTGAAGCCCTGATTGGTGGAGCAGAGGTCATAATTTATTGTTCATTGATACTCAAATGCACCTCAGTGCAACTAAAGCAACAACTAAATGAAAACAATTAAATTAAAATTGAAAAAAAAAGAAGTTATTTTAAGACCAAATCATTTTTTCCTGCTTTTCTTTATTTTATTTTAAGTTATTTTTTTGTTTCTGTGTCTGTACACTGAGAGCACAAACCCTGCAGTCAAAGCCCATAAATGTGTGCACACTTGATTGATTATCAGATCTGATTCTGATCATTAGGGTTGTTTATGTTAGGTCTATTTGTTGCCTCAAATCTTCCATTTTATTCTGTTTTATAATTCATTATTTTTAATTCTCTGCCTGGTGTGAATCATTGTGTCATCTGGTTTCATGTCCTAAATAAAGACTAATATTATTTTTATTGCATGTTTATTTTGAGCACATTTTCACTTTCTCTCCTCTCTCTCTTCTTCCTCCCTCCCTATGTCTCTCTACCTGGTTGTGTCTCCTCCCCTCCTCTCCCTCCTCTTCCTCTCTCTGTCTCTCGCTCTTCAGTCTCGCTGCTGCTGCTCAGACGGCAACAGCTCCGCCCGCCTCTCCGTCTCCCACCGCGTCTCTCTGTGTCTACCTGTCTCTCTGTCTGTCTCTACCTGCCTCCCCCCTCCCTCCATCCCTCCCTCGTCCCTCTCCTCCCCCCTCTCGGTGCGGACATGCTCCCGGGGCTCCGGAGATGAGGCTCCGAAATGTCTCCTTCTTGACGGTCTTGTTGTTTGGGCTGTGCGGGCTGGTCTCCCTGTCCTGGTACACCGCCTTCAGCAGCTCCAGAGGTAAGACCCGATCCCGGTGTGTCCCGGTGTGTCTGTGTGTGCGTGCATGTGTGTGTATATGTGTGTGTCACGCTTCACACGCCGGTGTGAGGAGCGGGGCTCGTCAGAGAGAAGTCGGCTTGGTTTTGGTGGAGCTCCGCTTTGTGTTTTGGATGTTGCAGAGAGAAGAGGGACGTGAACATGATGGTGTTGATGTGAGGGGAAGGCTGCAGGCTTCACAGGGTCTGGAGGTAGAGGGTGCGCTCGGTTTGTGATGCATCACATGCGAGCTGAGAGCAGAGAGGGTCTACATGAAGGAGAGACACAGAAGGGGTCTGGTTTGATTGTGCAGCTCCACTTTGTGTTGCAGAATTAACACATGATGATGCTGATGTGAGGGCAAGAGCCAGCGTTGAGTTGCAGAAGGGAGCGCTTGATTTGTGATGCACTACACGCCAGCTAAGGGCAGAGGGTCTGCATGGAGGAGAGACATGGAGAAGGGGACAGGGGGAGGTTGGCTGATTCTGTTGCAGAGAGAAACACAGATGCTTCTGCATGTGAAGCTTCAGCAGTGAGGTGGTGAAGGGAGCGCTTGATTTGTGATGCACCACAGCTAAGAGAGGAGAGGTTGGTTTGGTTTTTGTTGCAGCTCCACTTTGTGCTTTGGACAGAATAAAAATGTTCCTGTACAGTGAAGCTCAGCTTCATGAGGTAATCAGGGGAGCACTTGGTTTGTTATGCATCACATGCAGGCCAAGAGGAGAGGGTATAAATGTAGGTATGTATGTAAGGAGAGGTTGTTGGAGGTTGTGCTTTTGCATATAGAGGGAGGCTGTAGTTCAGAGATAATTAAGGGAGTACTTGATTTGTGATGCATTCCATGCCAGCTAATAGCAGAGGGTCTGCATGGAGAGGGGGACAGGGGGAGGTTGGCTGATTTTGTTGCAGAGAGAAACACAGATGCTTCTGCATGTGAAACTTGAGCAGTGAGGTGGTGATGGGAGCGCTTGATTTGTGATGCACCACAGCTAAGAGAGGAGAGTCTAAATTGAGCAGAGGGAAGGGGTTGGTTTGATTTTCTTGAAGCTCCACTTTGTGCTTTAGAATAAAAATGTTTCTGTACAGGGAAGGTAATCAGGGGAGCGCTTGGTTTGTTATGCATCACATGCCAGCCAAGAGGGAAGGGTCTACAATTGGATAAGAGAGAAGGGGCTGGTTTATTTTCTTGCAGCTCCGCTTTGTGCTCTAGAATAAAAATTTTCTTGTGTTTGTGAGGGGAAGCTCCGCTTCATGAGGTAAGCAAGGGTGCTTGGTTTGTGATGCATCACACGCCAGCCAAGAGGAGAGGGGCTAGATGTAGAAAGGAGAGTTTGTTGGAGGTTGGCTGATTTTGTTGCAGAGAAGATGCTTGTGCATGTAGAGGGAGGCTGTAGTTTGGAGCCAATTAAGGGAGCGCTTGGTTTGTGATGCACCACGGCTAAGAGAGGAGAGGTTGGTTTGATTTTTGTTGCAGCTTCACTTTGTGCTTTGGATAGAATAAAGTTGTTCTTGTACAGGGAGGCTCTTCTTTATGAGGTAATCAGGGGAGCGCTTGGTTTGTTATGCATTACATGGCAGCAAGGGGAAGAGGGTCTAGATGGAGAAGAGAGAAGGGGTTGGTTTGTTTTTCTTGCTGTCCACTTTGTGCTTCAGAACAAAAATGTTCCTGTGCATGCGAGGGGAAGCTCTACTTTATGAGGTAATCAGGGGAGCGCTTGGTTTCTCATGCGTCACATTCCAGGTAAGAGGAGAGGGTCTAGGTGTAGGTGAAGGATGGAGAGGCTGATGGAGGTTGGCTGATTCTGTTGCAGAGAGAAACACAGAATCTTCTGCATTTGAAGCTTCAGCGCTTGATTTGTGATGCACTACAGCTAAGAGAGGAGAGTCTAAAGTGAGAAGAGAGGAGGGGTTGGTTTGTTATGCATTACATGCCAGCTAAGAAGAGAGGGTCTAGATGTAGGTGAAGGATGGAGAGGCTGTTGGAGGTTGGCTGATTCTGTTGCATAGAAGATGTTTGTGCATGTAGAGGGAAGCTGGAGCTTGGAAGTGATGAAGGGAGCGCTTCATATGTGATCCATCACAGCCAAGAGGAGCAGATGGAGGTACGAGTGGAGGGTTTGATTGTTGCAGCTCCACTTTGTGCTTTGGATAGAATAAATGTGTTCCTGTACAGGGAAGCTCGACTTTATGAGGTAATCAGAGGAGCGCTTGGTTTGTTATGCATCACATGCCAGCCAGCCACTAGGTGGACTAGAGGTATGGACAAGATGATAGGAGGAGGTGGATGATTTTGATGCTGAGAAAAATACAAGATGCATGCAAGAGGAAGCTCCAGCAGTGAGGTTATTATGGGAGCGCTCGGTTTGTGATGCACCACATGCCAGCGTGGTGTCTAGATAGAGAAATGAGAGAGGGGAGAGGTTTCAGCATGTGAAGCTCCTGCTCTCGACGTAATGAAGGGAGCGCTTGGTTTGCACCACATGCCAACTGAGCGGAGCGTGTCTAGGAGGGGGAGACGGGGAGGGGTTGGTTTGTAGCGTCTCCACTGTGTATTGCAGATGTACAGCAACATCATGCTTAACGTGCAGGTCAGGGTGAAGCTCTGGGTTCTGAGATAATGAAGGGAGCACTTGGTTTGTGATGCAGTGCATGCCATGTGAGGGTCGAGGGTCAAGATGGAGGAGGGCGAAGTAGAAGTGGTTGGTTTGATGATCCACATTTCAGGTGAGAAGTCAAGATGGAGGAGAAGAAGAGTTGTGGATGTTGTTAAAATATAAATGATGATGTCGGATGTGGAGACTAGAGGTAAAGGGAGCGCTTGATTTGTAACGCATTGTATGTAGAGACGATAAGGGGAAGAGAGGAGGGGTTGGTTTGAGTTTGTTGCAGAGAAAGATGAATGAAGCTGTGCATGTGGAGGGATGCTCTTCCATGAGGTAATCATGAGAGCGCTTGTTTCGTGTGGCCTTACATGTCAGGTAAGAGGAGAAGGTCAAGATGGAGGAGGAGCAGAGAGGAGGGGTTGGTTTGATTGATTTTCAGCTACACGTTAAAAAAATAAAAGATGCTGTAGACGTGAAGGGGGATACACGGGGTCATGAGGTAAACAAGGGAGCGCTTGTTTCGTGTTGGCCTGACATGCCAGGTAAGAGGAAAAGGTCAAAATGGAGAAGGAGCAGAGAGGAAGGGTTGGATTAATGGTTTTTCAGCTACACTTTAAAACAGAAGAGATGCTTTAGATGTGACGGGGAAGCTCCGGGTCATGAGGTGATCAAGGGAGCGCTTGGTTTGTGCTGCACCACAAGCCAGCTAAGGGGAGAGGTGTGGTAAGAACATAAGGAGAGGGCAGGTGCTGAAGCATGCAGTCGTGTTTTGCATAAACCACAGACTGAGTATCGGAGGGACAGCAGCCTCAGCAGCTCTGGACATGATAAAGGGCGCGCTTGGTTTGTGATGCCTTACAGACATGGAGGGAGGCCTCTCAGATTGATTGGTTGTAGCAGTCTGTTGCAAAAGAGCAGCGAGATGTAAGGATGGCGAATAAAGTTTGGACATGAACGTCTGGTGAAAGAGCCCTGGAGGTAAAGGGAGCGCTTGGTTTGTGTTTGCCTTACATACCAGCTAGGAGGAAAAGGTCAGGATGGAGGAGGAGCAGAGAAGAGGGGCTGGATTGATGGTTTTTCAGCTACATTTTAAAAATAGAAAAGATGTGAAGGGGAAGCTCCTGGTCATGAGGTGATCAAGGGAGCGCTTGGTTTGTGCTGCACCACAAGCCAGCTAAGGGGAGAGGTGTGGTAAGTACATGAGAAGAGGGCAGGTGCTGAAGCATGCTGTCATGTTTTGCATAAACCTCAGACTGGAGGGACAACAGCCCCAGCAGCCAGGGGAATCTCAAAGGGAGCGCTTGGTTTGTGATGCTGTACAGATTTGGAGGGAGGTGACATACAGTAAGAGGCATCTCAGCTTGTTTTGTTGCAGTGAATAAAGTCTGGATTTGAATGTCAGGTGAAACAGCTCTGGAGATAAAGGGAGCGCTTGTTTTGTGATGCATGACATGCCAGAGGAGAGGGGGAGTTAGTTGTTGCAGTATGCAGCCTTTCTGTGCAAGTATGAAAGGTTAGTGTCCTCAGCTGCTACAGAGCAGCGCAGGGGAGCGCTTGATTTGTGATGTAACACAGAGCCGAGGGTGGTGCAGAAAGGACGGATGAAAGAAGGGCTGTTTGTGATGTTTTGTTTTGCTGTTTAGTGGAGGAAATTAGCTGTGGGTGGGTTAGAGGGACTGAGAGCCAAGAGAAACAGCTCTTGAGCAGAAGGGTGTGCTTCATTTATGATTCCTAACAGACCTGGAAGAGAGGAGACAGTTTGTGGGTTTTGCTTTTGTCCTTTCTGTTGGCGTGAGTTAACCTGATGTGTGGAGGTTAACAGGCAGGTAATCTGCAGGCTGCACTGTCAGCTGCCCCAGGAGTAAAGGAGCGCTTGATTTATGGCGTGTAGCAGGCCTGGCTGAGAGGTTTGTGTTTTTGTGTGTGTTTTTGTTGCAGAGTTCAGCTGTTCTGGATGAAGCTGTGATGCAGGAACAAGGTGTGTGTGTTTACACACCGTGTGCTGCAGGCTCAGCTGTCAGCTGTAATGTCAGGTCCATGGGAGCGCTTGGTTTGGGACGAGCCTGCGAGAGAGGTGGATTTAGTGGGATGGACGAGGGAGAGGGTTTTTTCTGGAGCAGATTTTTGCAGCTGCTCGTTGTTTTGAATAATTTTCTGCAGCAGGAACACATTGCTCAGCTAAAAAAAAAAAAGGAGAGCTTGGTTTGCGATTCATCACATAGCAGGGGAGCGGGGTGCAGCTGTTGTGGAGCAGATGACGTCTGGAGCTTCAGTCTGCTGTGCTCGGTGTGTTTGTGGCGGGCAGGTGGAGACCAGGCGGCTCCTCAGGAAAAGGGGACGCCTGATCCATCTCATGCCCGGTCAGAGGGGTGGTGTCAGATTTGTTTGCAGTATGAAAATGTTTTCTGGTTTGCATAAAGTTCAGCTGAGAAATGCAAAAGCTTTGGAGGCTCAGCAGCTTTCTGAGAGGAGCACTTGGTTTTAAACACATTAGTGGGGAGGAGTCAGATGGTAAAAGACAACAGTTAATATCTGATATGATTTTGCTCTGATTCCTTTATGAATACAGTTCTGCAGTTTGCTGCTCATCATCCTGACTCATGGAGAAAATATTCGGTCAGTTCTGTTGATGATCCTGTCTTAATGATATCAGATCTGGTGTTTCACATATGGAGAATTTATTTTGGCAACACGTGCATGGAAGCTCATTAACTCTGCAGACTGATGTAGATATCTGCTGGAGCGCTGCTCTCTGTCACATAGATTAAAGCAATGACTTCTCTGACAGGACGTTAGTTTATGAACGCAGCTGCTTCACACGTTGTGACCCTGATGAGGACTCATACAACTACACTCTCTGCGTGTAGGAAACTGTGTGATATCTTGTGTTTATCATGAACACAAAAACACCCAGAGACAATCTGTTTCATCCTGATTACAGTTGTGGTTTCATCATGTTGTTCTCGTGCCTTTCTCTTTCATCATTTCCTTCTCTCTCAGACAAAACCACTTTCTGTTAAATGTCTCAAAGTAGGAAGGAGGACTCACTGTGAAAACTGTCAGAGTGACACGTTTGTTTCTGGTGTGAGGACGAGGAGTAGAATTATTTCATCAACTTTCTTAACTAAAATAGAAAAGCAGATATTTAGGTGTCGAGGTGTCAGAGAGGTGATTTGGGTTTGTTGAGAACAAAAGAGACGCTGTCTGTGAACGTCCAAAACTGACCCAGGAGATTACGTAGCATGTTATATGTGGATGTTTAGTTTGTAGGGTTAAAGCGATAAATTAGTTTCAAGGTATACAGTGACATGAAAGTTGACAGTTATCATACTGTGTACACTGGCTCATATTGGGGGAAAAGCAGCTAGACAGAGCATCCCACCTTTGCTTAATTTTCAAAAGGGCGACTTTTTGCACAACCTTCCATTAAAAATGGTTCAAGTGTCAATTTTAGTATTGAAAACATTTGTTCAACTAAATGTAACCCTTCTGTTTTCATTACTTTAAGGCAGGGGTATCAAACTTAAGGACCGTGGGCTAGAACTGGCCCGCCAAAGAGTCCGATCTGGCCATCTAGATGACTAGACTAAGAGGTGCACGATTTCAGGAGCAAGTGAAACAATGCGTTGCCTACTTCATGTAAAATTCTGCTTCAGAGGCTTTTCCACCCTGACCAGGATACAGTACTCTGATATAACAATGAATATGTACTGTGACCATGTTTACAGATGTTGAACAATGTGCAAAATTTTGTCAGTCAGCAGCTTCAGTACAAAAGAATCTGTATCAGGAAATGTGTGGAAATTAATGTTATTTTTCTTCAGACATCTCAGCTTGTTCATCTGTTTTGTAAAAAGTGAACGTGTACAGATTGTACTTCTAATTCTTTACACAAAATAAGAATAATTGTGACTGATAATAATAATCATTTTGTCGTAATGTGATATCATAAAACCGTAATATTTCTGACATGGTTATCGTACTGTGAAAATCTCACACCATTGCAGCCCTAGTCCTCTGATTAAGCTGCAGTATTTGATGAATTGGGATGACCAAGGGTTGGTATTCTTCTTGTCTTCTCATTTTCTATGTTCGTTTATGGGCGTGTACCGCACCGGGTTCAGGTTAGGTCGGGGCTTTATAAAATGTCAGCGACCAGGTGCCTGACTTGACTGTTTGTACTTCCATGTCTGCTGGCGAGTGTGTTTACAAACAGCAGTTGAGAATCCTGCGTAGTTTACCTTTCAGTGAAAGTACCAATACACTAGTGCAGAAACAATCCAATACGAGTCAAAGTTCTGCATCAAAAATCCTACTTAAAGTACAAGTATTTGTGCAGTAAAATGGCTCCTGTCACTGATATCTGATTCCCTGTTGCAGCTGCTCCAGGTTAAGCTGGTTGAACTACTATACGGTATAGTTCAGTGGTTCTCAATCTTGGGGTCGGGCCCCTCTAAAGAGTCACAAGATAAATCTGTGGGGTCAGAGAAAAAAAAAGTTTTGATATACATTTGTTTTTATCTTGCTTTTTTGTGAAATATTGTTTCCTTTAATCTCACTGGGCCTCAAACAGTTATTGAAATGAAACCATGTGAGAAGCTGAGAGAGGAAACATCTCTATAGTGAAACTAGAAATGAAAGACATCTGATATGTGAAAAATGGCTCCAACCAGACTCTGCTTTCTTGTTAGTGTTTTAATATGTTTTTATGTGAAATCTAAATCTGCAAAGTAGAGGCTGTCAGAGAAATGTAGTGCAATAAAAAGCAATGTAGTGGAGTAGAAGATAAAATGGAAATACTCAAGTATAAGGACCTCAAACTTGCACTGAAGCAAAGCACGAGTAAATGTACTTTGTAACTTTCAGTAGGAATTTAATCTCCCTCACAGATCCTCAGATGACACAAAGATTCATCTCCAGACAACTCTGTGTGAGAAAGAATCTGCAGTTGTGCAAACTGTTGGTTTATTTATTTAAAATGACTCATGACAGAGCCGAAATGTTTCAGAAACATTTATATTGTTTCAGTATTTTCCCCTAAGACTTTGTCACACAACAGAAATAAGACTTTCTCCTGACCTGGAGTCTGAACAGTGGACGGGAGGATTTTCTGTCCAGCATGGAGCAGGTTTGCATCATCATTGCTGCATGTGCAATACTACAGCAACACACAAACATGAGGCCTGTGCAGATCAGGGGGGAAGTTCCGGCTCATGAGGTAATAAAGGGAGCGCTTGGTTTGCGATGCACCACATACCACAGGAGGGGGTGACACGTTTGATGTCAGAGGGAGAGCGGCTTCAGCGGCTTGTACATTCACTCAAGTACTACATTTGAGTAAAGTTTTTAGGTACTTGAGTATTTTTACTACTCTGCTGCATTTCAGAGGGAGATGTTGTAGGCTACTTTTATTACTGTATGGTACTTTACTGATTTTACACACACACGTCACATAATCGGCTTCGATGTGCCGCATTAATACAGGTTATACACAGGTGCTGTCAGTCGTGCTGCTCAAGTTGGAGATGTGCTTTGATTTTATGTGAGTTCACCAGTAAGAGTGATAAAGCTGTAACTTGCTCTCAGGAGAGCCGCTGATGTCCTGGAAAATATTATTTTAAACTAAAATCATCTTTCAGGCTCCAGAATTCGTCACTCTGAGATACTTTGAGTACATTTTGCTGATGTTACTTCTGTACTTTTACTCATGTAGACTCTTACATGCAGGACTTTTGCTTAGTGATATTGCTCCTGAGAACTTGGTGTCGGTTTGAAAGTGATACTCAAAAGCAAAGCGACATCTTGCTCGCATCCATTCACACTTTCTAGAAATCATGTCTGAATCTCCATCTGCCACATTTACATTTAAAACAGCTCAGTGATCAGTTGGACACACACAGGAAGTGGGTGTAAGTGTGAGTGTTAACTGGGGTCTCAGTCAGTCAGTCAGTCAGACGAGTTGAGACTCGCCCGTTCAGCTGTAACATCTCTGATCTGTTTACTGCTGTTCAGCCTCACCAGCTGAAAGTAGTTTTACAGGTAGACAACACAAACATGACCTGGATGTCGCACCAGAGCTCACACACAGTTTGTGTCCTTACGATGATCTTTGTTAACTCATTATTTTTAATTACTTGTGTTTTAATTTGTTAGTAGAAAATTTGCATTTTGTCTGGATAAAGTTTTAGCTGTTTTCTGCCATTCAGTGTTCACACATCTCGTCACATGAGACACAGCATTGGGGTCAACATAAATTTGAGAGCAATCATCATTTCATATCTGTATATGACAAAAGATTACCAAGGAAAATATTAATTTAAGTTAATGATTCCAATAATTTACTTACAGTCAATGTAGAATAAGCATATTATTTTGTTGTAGATAGTTCATCTTTTAACACAGGCATATTTCCAAGGTGAAAGTCTCTCATAAGGGCCCGTTCTCCACCCAACACGTTGCTGGAGGCCCCAGTGTAACCGCACCACCTGCACTGTCTATATTTACACCCCTGACTTTACATGAAAGCACACAGAATTTGTTTTTTCCTGTAAATTTTGAATATCAGTCACCAGAAGACGCAGGTCATGTATTCATTTCTTAGATTTGGCATGGCAAAGAAATGGTAACTATTCATATGTATTTTTTAATTTCAGCATATTTTGCAGTGCAGTGTACTTTCAGTTCAGTTTCATATTTTATCTGCATTCATAGATTTTTTTGGGGGGGGCTCTACATATGTAAAAAAAAAACCTTAAGGAGAAACCAAAAAGATTAAGTAACACAGATAATGAAAACAATTACACAAAAAGCTGGTTGAAGACATGTATGCATGTAGACGGCTGACAGGAAGAGTCACTTATTAGAACAGTAGTTCAGCCACGGGGTCCAGATTTCTCCCCAGTCATTAGTTCAAGGTCCGCACAGTTTAATATATGCAGAGTCACACTTGTGTTTGGCCATGTTGTTGAGCTAGTGTGCTGTCTCTTGTAGGACGCTTTCACACCAGGATAGCCCGGGGGACTCGGTTCGAGTGGGTGGTGGAATGCCGAAAAATTTCACACCTTCATTTGGTTCAGTTCACTTTCACACTGCACTTTTTAAAGCAGACGAAACCACTTGGACAACATCACGCAGTTACAACAGCTGCTCGTTATCAGTGAGTGCCTGCACCTCCTCACTACTCCACGTCTGCCCATGAAACATTTGCCTTTCCCACTGTTAGCGAACCGCACCAGGGTTCACGTGCAAGTGAACCGAGGCCCCCAGTTTTCAAGCGGACCAGGGTTCACTAGTTTGGTCTGCACCAGAGTTCGAATGAGGGTTCACACCACTTCAAATGAACCTAACTATCCGTGGAAGCGGACCTGATTTCGTTTAAAGCGGACCAAATGGCGCCAAGTGTGAATGTGTCCCGAGGTAGCTGCAGTCATTCAGTCACTCCACAGAAGGAAACTGCACTTCAAAATAAAAGCTCTGTGCCAGAAATTCACTGTACTATAAAACAGAATGTGTTTTTTACAAACTTGACACTTGTTTGCGAATCAGCTGTGGTCCATTCAGAGCAGACCCACGACCCACTTTTGGACCATGATCCACCAGTTGGGAACCAGTGTATTAGGAAGAACATGTGAATAGTTTAAGAGAGTGTAGGGTGGATTAAATGACCTTAACAGGGCTGTTTAAGGACTCCACCTCTTTATAAATTGGGGTTATTAGTGTTTTATTGCACTGTTATTTATTTTTTATATAATGTTCCAGTACATTTTGAATCTGTGTGAACTTTTACTTTTACTGTCTCAGTGTTGAACAGCACTTTACTAGAAAAACTGAAGTTCAGCAAAACTAAAATAAAAATAAAAAACAGCTCCATCTGTTCAAGGCTCAAATCTGAAATTGCAGGCGTTTCCAAACTGTTGCAATATCGAGTTATTGAGAGAGACTTTCCTGGGTCGTGTATCCCTCCACGTCCCACCTCTGTTTTGGCCGGTTGTTGCTTTTCTTCCATTTTGGTCCAGAGTTGTGAAATATTCAGTGATATTCTCACAGATCACAACCACCAACTCTCCTCTCATCCTCCCAAAAAATGATCTGTCCTTCCTTTCCCACCCCGCCCTGAAGGCCGAGGGTGGCGAAGGCATGAAGGGCCCACGGGTCCTGCAGTGAGGAGTGTGTGCGTGTGTGTAAGCAGTGATCTGTAGGAGGTAAAGCAGAGCTGCAGTTTGTTGTTTTGGGAAATATTTGACAAGTTTTTGTTCAGATTGTAAATTTTAACAAAAAAAACAAAAACTGATGCCTCGGCAACAAGAATCAGAGTCTGGTTTATTGCCAAGTAGATTGTCACATACAAGGAATTTGTCCTGGTGTTCTGGTGCATAAAGACGAATAATTACTGCAAAAGTCAAGAATCCGTAATATAAATTATAAATTTACAATAAATATATGAAGAATATATAAAAAATGTGAAATATATATTTTTGTGAAATGAAAACAACAACCTGTTCTTATTCCCAGGTCTTCAAATACTGACTCTGTTTCACACCCGTCTGTGTCTCACAGTCACACACAGGGGGCCCTTTAGTGTCTTTATGCGACGAACAGCTGAAACACATTGTGGTTAATGTTGTGAAAGTTGTTGGACTAAGAGTCTCATCCTACTCTCCAATGTGCTATGTGTGAGCTCAGTCCTGCGTGTTCTTTAATGAAGCAATAGGAGAAGATATTCGGTCTCAGTTAATGTAGTTTATTAAGCAGTAAAGGAATAAAATTACAGAGCTCTGGGTCTCAACTTCACGTCCCTGACGAACAACAAAGGTGTGTCAGTTCACGAAGTCTGACCTCCTGTCCTTTCCCTGACCCAGTATATTTGAGCGTAACAGAGTGTCATTGTGCACGCAAGGCGTTGTCCTCTTCTCATTGGCAGTTCCACTTCCTCCTTCACCACACCACGCCCCTGCCTCCTGTTAATCTGACTCCTTCCCGCTGGCGGTGGAGGCGTGGTTCCTGTTTTGAAAGACAAGAGAACAACACAACTCCCTACACGTGCTGTACCTTACTATCTGTATATCACTTTCTATTCTTTTTACCATATATGAAACTAATTATCTAAGCATTGCGGTATGTGCTCCTCAGACTTCATGTCTCTTCCTCTCCTGTACTTCTCCACTTCTGCAAAGCAAACACATTCAGATCAGCTGAAATCATCTCAGTATTCTCATTGTTCACACATCTAAAACTTATATAGTGAAACACAACTTATAGTAAAACACATAAAATCATTCTATTCCCAACAAAGTGTGGCGGTTAGGTGTAGACAATAAAACCACCTGGTTAGGTTTAGAAAAAAGATCATGTTTGAGTTAAAATAAGCATCATTTTTACACAACAGTAACGTAACGTGAGTGACGTCAGCGCGCGATGACTGTACGTAAATAAGGTCATGTTGCATCAAAATTGACTTTTGGTTTCACACAGGACACAAACTTCGGTCTCTGGGTGAATGTCCCTCCCCACAATGAATTTCTCGCTCTTTATACCACGTCAGTTGCTCTTAGCTTCAAGTATTTTTGCACATGGACAACCTGGTCTCACCTGAGATCCGGCACTTGGTGAGTGACTTCTGGCGTCAGACACCATCGGAAAAAGCCGCCCTTTCATGTTGGCATGATACACAGCCAGTCGCCGTTATTTTTTAATGACCCCCAGTGCTGTCAGGGGAAAAGGCAGCTGGACAGCAACGAACGTTAAGGTGGTGGAAGTCCGAGTAGGGCGAGCGGGAGCGGTGGTGGATGGGTCTAACAACCACTGACTTTCACCCAGGAGGTCATTGTTGACTTCCTGTATGATTGTAAAGCTAAACCCTGTTCTTCTTTCCTAAACCCAACCATGTGCGTGTGTTGTTGGACAAAAAAAAAAAATCATCAATTCGTGTGTTTTACTGATGTAGTGCTTTTATTTTGAAAGAGACTGTATGCAAACTGTACATTTCCTGTGAAAACAGAAGTGTATTTTGACACTGCGTCCCAGAACGTCAACAACCAACGCACCCAGGGTACCTTGGACGTCATATGTGGACGTGGAAAGTCCATGACCAAACGTGGACATGTGACGAGGTCACAGTGAGAATGTGTTTCGATGGGTTTACAATGGAGTTGGAGTCTTAAGGTTGCCTTTGGCATCAATGTCAGACACCAAAGGGCATGACAAAAAGTGTTGATATTTGACGATCTCTGAGTCTGAACAAGCTGAAAAGAGATGTACAGTATTTAAAAACAAAGAGGATGAACTGTGTGAAATAATCTAAAGATTTATTTTTTATTTTTTTTAAGATATTTTGGGGGCATATTTGCCTTTATTCGATAGGAAAGCTGAGTGTGAAAGGGAGAGAGAGAGGGAATGACATGCAGCAAAGGGCCACAGGCTGGAGTCAAACCTGGGCCACTGCGGCAACAGCCTTGTACATGGGGTGCCTGCTCTATCCACTAAGCCACCGACGTCCCAATAATCTAAAGATTTGGGTAAACATTACGTACCACTTTAAACATGGAGACTTCTGCCTGTTCTGTTACAGCTAACACACTGTGAAGACGTTCAGTAGAAACGAGCAGAAACCTGCAGAAAGTCCAGATTCTAATCTGTGAATCAAAACTGAAACAGAAACACTTTCTCTGTCTGCAGACAAGAATCAGTGCGATGAGTAAATGTTTTATCACAGAAATAAAAAGGAACGGATGACTCACAATTTCACCTGTAATTTTGTCTTTGTGTGACAAAAAAATGTGCTGAAAGTGCAGATTGAACTTTAGAAGAGCAAACAGAGCCGTTTGAAGGTTACAAGACGAAATGAATTCAGCCAACGCAGGAGGCTACAGTCAGGTTGGTTAGAGAGACATAATGAAAATATCTGTACCACAGAGTATTATGGGATACTAGAAAGTACCACAGAGTACTGTATGGTATACAGAGCAGCAGAGGGTCAGCTGTGAGACACCAGCAGATCTTCAGCTGGTTTTGACGTGAAATCCTCAGATTAGACCAAAAGTTCAGAGAAATCAGACATGGCTGTGACTCATCCATCTTCCTGATGTCACACACACACAAACACACACACATCTCAGCGTTCCCTCCCATCATGCTCCTCTCCATCCCTCCCGGACGAAGGCGTTTTTCTGCTGCAGAGCGGAGATTGATTCACACTCTGATGGCAGTTAACCAGGAGTGTGTGTGTGTGTGTGTGTGTGTGTGTGTGTGTGTGTGTGTGTGTGTGTGCGTTTGTGCGTGTGTGTGTGTGTGTGTGTTGTAGCACTCAGGGTAAATTAGTTCAGTCAGTGAAGCTGCAGACAGAAGGTGCGTTTGATTTATTCATCCCTCTGAGACTGCAGCAGTGATGTCATGTTCACAGCCACGGGGTCAGAGGTCACCACCTTTTTAATCTAGCCCTGTGATTGGCTTTTTACCTGATTGTGTTACTGTTACCATCCCTGGCAGCCATGTTGGACTTCTAAACGGGAAAGATTAAAGGACCATTCTGCTGTTTTTTTTTTTCATATTGAGATCTACTTTTAAAATGGTTATTTAGTCAATTTAAGACTTTAAGATTCCCCCATCCTCACCGGACTCCACAAACACACACACGCACACACACAGGCAGACACACAGAGCTCTATTTAAACAGAAATTTACGGGATCAGTTCCGTGGAACACGAGCAAAGAGCCACAGAGGAAAGTAAAACCAAGGTTATGACAGTTAAACAATGCCAGGCGGGATATATGTGTGTGTGTGTGTGTGTGTGTGTGTGTGTGTGTGTGTGTGTGAGTGTGTGGGGGGAGAGAGAGTGTGACAGTGTGTTTGTGACAGGAGGACAAGGCCGAGCATGTTCACTTCCAGCCTGAAAGAGGCTGATGCGTCATCTAATCGCTGTGAGCCGTCTGCTGTTTGCATGTAGTAAACCAATCTGTGTGTGTGTGTGTGTGTCAGTGTGTGTGTCAGCGTATAAAGTGTCGGTGGAGCTCAAACCTCTGGCAGCACCAATCCATATCATTATGTCTGATTTCCATTCAGAATAAATAAATAAATCCACTCAGAAAAGATGATGCAGAACCTCCTTGAGAATTTTAATGTTTTAAGTTTTCTTCAGTTTAAATTTAATCCTGTGATATCTGTCCGTACATCGACGGGTACACTGCAAACAGGAGGTGATAATACATGATACGGCATACTTTTAATTATTATTATTTGACCTAATGTAAACAAATATAGGCTCAGTAATAAGCCACATATGGATTAAAATCACTCACCTAGATATATAAATTCAGTCTGAATGGAGCTTTAGATTTCACCATGACAGAAACATTTAACTGCAACTCCACATTCATGTTGTTGGACGACTCATGACAGTGATATATCTGCAGAGTTGGTCGTGTGAGGGTTAAAAATACTTTGTATTGACAGTTAAAGTGATTTTAGTTTAATTACTCTGAAAGCTGACATGAAGCATCAGTTTGTTTGTTTTTAGGCGCTTCTGTGTTATTTGGCTTAAAGTCAGAGGATTTAATAAATTTTTGTAATTATGATTTGGATGTTGATGAACAGTTATATTAGGAACTGGTATTTTCTCCAACTTTGGCAAAAGTGTTTTCTCATTTAGCTTCGGCTGAAATAATAATCTTTTCAACTTCTGAAAACTGAGAAGCTGATAGCTGAATGTTTCACATGTTCTGAATAAAAACGAATACATTTGTGAGTGTAGGAGCTCAGTGAATCTGCAGCATCAGTAGTACCTCTGTGTTCTGCAGCACTGACTGTAGTTGTGTTGGACTGTTGTTACTGGTCAGGAACCACAGAAGAAGAAGAAAGGAGACTCTGACAGATGCAGACGAGTATTGATCCTTTCTGTGCTTTCACTCCTCTCCTCTATCTTTTGTTGTAACTCAGTGCACACATTCATATACACACATTCATACACATTTCTACACATTCATACACATTCATAAACATTCATAAACATTCCTCCACATTCATACTCATTCATAAACATTCATACATGTTCAAACACATTTATACACATCCATACACATTCATACACATTTATACACATTCATAAACATTCATAAACATTCATACACATTCCTCCACATTCATACTCATTCATAAACATTCATACATGTTCAAACACATTTATACACATCCATACACATTCATACACATTTATACACAGTTATGCACATTTATACACATTCATACACATTTATTCACATTTATGCACAATAATTACACATTTATGCACAGTTATATACATTTATATACATTCATACACATTTATACACATTCATAAACATTTATACACATTCATACACATTCATAAACATTCATACACGTTCAAACACATTTATACACATTCATACACGTTCATACACGTTCATACACATTCATACACATTTATACACATTTCTCCACATTCATACACATTCATACACGTTCAAATACATTTATACACGTTCAAACACATTTATATACATTTATACACATTCATATACGTTCAAACACATTTATACACGTTCATACACATTTATACACATTTATACACATTTCTCCACATTCATACACATTCATACACATTTATATACATTTATACACATTCATATACGTTCAAACACATTTATACACGTTCATACACATTTATACACATTTATACACATTTCTCCACATTCATACACATTCATACATGTTCAAACACATTTATACACGTTCATACACATTCATACACATTTATACACATTTCTCCACATTCATACACATTCATACACGTTCAAATACATTTATACACGTTCATACACATTTATACACATTTCTCCACATTCATACACATTCATACACGTTCAAACACATTTATACACGTTCATACACATTTCTACACATTCATACACATTTATACACATTCATACATGTTCAAACACATTTATACACATCCATACACATACACATTTATGCACAATAATTACACATTTATGCACAGTTATATACATTTATACACATTAATACACATTTATATACGTTCATTCAAATTTATACACATTCATAAACATTAATACACATTTCTACACATTTATGCACAATAATTACACATTTATACACATTTATGCACGATAATTACACATTTATGCACATTTATACACATTTATACACGTTTATGCACAACAATTACACATGTATACACATTTATGCACAATAATTACACATTTATGCACATTTATACACATTTATACACATTTATGCACAACAATTACACATTTATACATATTTATGCACAACAATTACACATTTATGCACATTTATACACATTTAAGCACACTTTTAAACATTTACATACATATCCACATTTTATACATTTATAGAACTTTCTGTACATTTAACATATTTTTACACATCTATATGCATTTAAGCATATTATACACATTTTTATATATTTATATATTTTATACATTATTATCCTATTATATCCAATAAACAGTTTGCACATTTATACACATGCATGTTCCCATACTGACAGAATCAATCAATCAATCAACCCATTAACCAATTAATCAGTGCCTTTATTGTCATGGCACAGCTGTACCATAAGATTAGGTGTCTCCAGTGGTACATAAAGAAATTCATAGTCAAGCAGACACAAATATGTATATATTCATTTTCTCATTCCTGTGAGCCTCTCTAGTCTCATCCTCTCTCTCCCTCCTGTTGTTTTGTTCTCCTCTAACCTCCTCTCCTCCCTCCGTCTTAAATACCTCCTCTTTTCGCGCATCTCCCTCCTCCCCCTTCTCTCTTTTTTTTTTAACTCTTTGCTGTTTGGTTTTCTCTCCTTTTTCCTTTATTCCTTCATTGTCTTCTTCTCTCTACTCTCCTCATATCTTCATCTTTCTCTCACAGATTTCCTTTTGCTCATCTCTTCGCCTCCTCCTCCCTTTTACCATCTCCCTCCTCCTCTTGTCCCTCTCCTCTTCAGTCTTTCCTCCTCTCCTCTGGTAACGTGAGAGGGTCTTTGACAGTTAGGTCAATATGAGGGAAACCGAGAACGTGTGTGTGTGTGTGTGTGTGTCTGTGTAATGTAAGCTCTAGATTAACGATGTGATCTGTGTTACTGTAGCTTCTGTTTGAGGTGTCAGTCACACTGGTAATGACTGTAGCTGTGTGTGTGTGTGTGTATGTGGTATTACGGACTTTAATTCCTTCAGCTGTCGGCTTTGATCGGCCTGCTGGAAAATGTGAAACAACAAATATAAAATTGAATAATAGTTGTAACAGATTAATACGTGAAATAAAGAAGATAAACTAATAAAAGACAAAACCAGAACACCGGCGTGAACTCTGCTCCTGAACATTTTTATCTTCAGTAATAATCTAAACTCATTAACTGGCTTATTGTGAAGCTTTCGATTAGTTCTTATATATAAAAAAATATTATTCCAACCTGCCTTTAGAGCTTTATATGTGCACAGTTGGAACTCATGTAACTGTAACTGTTACATGACAGTTTTCCCTCAGGATAGATAAGTTAAATCATCTTATACACAGTCATTACAGCTCAGTCTTTATTAGCAACTAATCTTATCTATAATTTTAACCAACATTTGATCAATAAAATGTCCAAGCTTACGACTTTAAATGTTTTGTTTTGTACAAATAAGTTCAAAACCAAATGAAATTCAGATAAACATTAATATAAAACAGAGAAAAATCAGCAGATTTCAGAAGCTAAAACCAGAAAAGACTAATTATAGTTGCTGATTTTAATAATCAATTAAACTTTCATTGCAACATTTCATTACAGTCCGCCCCGTGTTTGTTGAGAGACAGAGTGCTGGACCTGCTGTCAGAGAGGAGACAGATAATAACAGTGTTTCCCAATTTGTTTTTAGCCGATTGATAATTACACAAGAAATTAAAAAACGACTTTTAACACAAATAATTATGAATATTCACATCCTGAAAATCACGTTAGAAACTCTGAGGAGGTAAAAATACCCTGCTGTGTGTGTGTGTGTGTGTGTGTGTGTGTGTGGTAATAATAGATGGAGGTATCTCACCTAATAACGGTTTCACACCTATAATTGAAGTGAAGAGTCGTTGTCGTATCCATGGAAACTCGCCCTCTCAATAGGCGCTGAGGTGCGTCGTGATGCTCCGTCTGCTCCAAGAAGGGCTTTTATTTTGAAGGAACAGATGGGTGAAAGTCTTGTTGTTGTTGTTTCATCACTGAGCACATCTGTTCTGATTTGTTATCAACCATCAACTTCCTCCTGCTGTCTGACTGAGGATTTCACTGATCTCATGTTTTATGAAGGATATGTGTCCTGATATTTAACTCCGAAGTCATGACATCACTTCCTGTGTAGTTTCTGTTTCACCAGCTCCAGTAACTCAATACAATCTGTCATCCAGCATTTCTTTAATCAGCTTTTATTAAAAATGAAGCATGTTCCCGGAGTTTACTTTTGATATTCAGAGATAAATCAGCTCCTCAGCAGCTGCTATTAGAAACTGGGACACTTGTGATTTAGCAAAATTAACAATGATATTTTTTGTGTAAACAGAAAAACTACAGCTCCCATGACAAAGTGTGGAAGGGTCCACATATATAAAACTCTCCAACGCTCTCTTCTGTAGTCATTCATTTCAACTTTGTAGTTCTCTGCTGTCCAAAAACTTCAACAGTGTTCAGTCCTCTCAATATAATCTCACACATCTAGTTCTCACACTGTTGAGAAAGTCTCTATTCCAAGGCTGGAGTTGTCAACACGTTCTCACTCCGACCTCGTCACATATCGATGTTTGGTCGTGGACTTTCCACGTCCACATACGGCGTCCAAGGTACCCTGGGTGTGTTGGTTGTTGACGTTCTGGGACGCCGTGTCAATTTCAGCCTGTTACATGCATTGTCTGTTTTCAAAATATACTTCTGTTTCCACAGGAAATGTACAGTTTGCATACAGTCTCTTTCAAAATAAATGCGCGACGTCGGTACAACACTGACAATTGACGTTATTTGGCCTTAAACAACCAACGCACATGGTTGGGTTTTGGAGAAAACAGGTTTTGCTCTCCTGGGTGAAAGTTGGTGTTTGTTGGACCCATCCACCTCCCGTACTTGGACTTTTGCAGCCTTAACTTCGTGGCATATCATGCTGACATGAAAGGATGTCTTTTTCGTTGGTGTGTGGCGCTGGAAGTCACTGCCCAAGCGCCAGATTTTGATACAGATACAAATACATGGGGCGCTGGCACCATCCACTATGCCACCGACACCCCTGGATTCGTAATTTTTAACGTTGTTACGTATCTCAGGGAGATTTTCAAACAGGCAGAAGTTCTGCTTTCACTTTGGTTCTTTAACATATTTTAATATTTATTTGAATATTTATTAATTAAAAGTCATTATTCACAACCAGGCCGTACATCTGTATTGCTAACATTACCAGCAGCTATGTTACAGTTCAGAATGGTTGTTTAGGGCTCGAGCTGCAGCATCAACTGTTAAAGTAGTCGCCAACTAATTTTAGAATTGATTAATTGGTTTGAGTCATTTTTTGAAGAACAAACCCTCAAAATTCTCTGATTCCAGCTTCTTTAGTGGTCAAATGTTCCTGTTTCTTGACTCCTCTATAACAGTAAGACAGTCGTACTGAATATTGTTAGGGTTGTGATCAAAAAAAGATGTATTTCATCATTTTCTGACACTTTATAGATCAAACAGCTAATCAATAAATCATGAAAACAATTGACAGATCAATCAACAGTGAAAATAATAGAGACATTTTTACAGCTATTTTTAATTCAACTCTGATGACGTGACTGACGGATGAATTTCTGTCAGGTCAGAAATGTAGCTCGACTGTCTGCAGGTTGAGCAGTTCAGTGATGTGACTGACATGATCTGATGCGGCTGCTGTCAGAGGAAACATTATAAACTGTAGTAATTTTATTTTAACTGACTACTGTAGATAAACAGACCAATTTTCTTCCTACATTTGGTTCAAAGGAGAGTTAATAAAACACTGATGCCTTGGAAGACAAGTGTGCGACATATGAGTCTTAAAGACAAAAGAATCTGAAAAGGGAGGAAGAGCTTCTGATGCAGAGACGTAATAAAATGATGCTAAAACCAGCAGAAGTCGGGTCACCAGACCAGCACAGCGCTCTCTGTCTGTGACCTTGACTGCCCTCACCTCAGGGGGGGGGTTGAAGAACCTCGTTCCCCCTAAAACACTCCCCCCCCTTCAGCACGCACACACACTCCTGCAGGCTGTTGTCATGGTACGAGCTCTTACTGCTGCCCTGTGGGTGGATTTCAGTGTGTGTGTGTTGTACTAAATCTGTCCACAAATGAGTGGAGTTAATTTTTAACCAAACCTCCTCCAGTCGTGATGTTTTCAGTTTCTTTGTTGCAGTAAACAAAAAAAAAAAAAAAAAAAAAAAAAGAGTTCAGTCAAATATACAAATCTGTTGTTCCTCTGAGCTCAGTGATGAAATTTATCTGTGTACATTTCCTACAAGTGCTGTACTTAAGTACAAGTCTGTGGTATTTTCACTTTACTGAAGCGTTTCCATTAGTCAGTGTCGACTTCTGCTGTCATTAACCAGACCACAGCTCTAGTTAGAGCTGCAACCGTTAGCTTATTAATCGATTGGTTGACTTACACAAAATCTAGTGGCAAGAATTTTGATCATTGAATAACTGTTTTAATCATTTATGTTAGGGAAATAAGCCAAACATTTTCTGGTGTCATGTCTCTTAAATGTGAGAATATGATGCTTTTCTTTGTCATAAATGATAATAAACTGAATATCTTTGGATTTTTGGACTGTTGGTCAGATAAAGACCACCCCAAGCGCGAAAGTTCAAGTATCTTGGGGTCTTGTTCACGAGTGAGGGTAGAATAGAGTGTGAGATGGATCGGTGGTTTGGTGCAGCGTTCGCAGTGATGTGGGCGCTGCGCTGGAACGTCACTGGTCCATCTACGTCCCAACCCTCACCTATGGTCATGAGCTCTGGGTAGTGACCAAAAGAATTAAATTGTGGATACAAGTGGCCAAAATGAGTTTCCTCCATAGGGTGTCTGGGCTCAGCCTTAGAGACAGGGTGAGGAGCTTGGACATCTGGAGGGAGCTCAGTTTATTTAATTTCATTTCACACTTAAGAGACAGTAAAGCCCTCACAAAATGGCATCTTAAGTCCTGTGTGTGATAGTCCGCTAGCCACAAGGCTAATTTATGCAATGTAAAATGTCATAGGCTTATGCTAATATAGTTAGCATGTTGTGTTTGTGGGGAAAATGTGGCTAGTATAAGCATTTTTTTTGTTGATGAACCATGTGAGTTATAATCTTAACTTTGTTTTAGGTATGTTTTGAACATGGATTTATTAGGAGACGAGAAGCGAGGCTCCGTTCATTTCCTCGGTAGATATTACCCGGATCTCCTGCATTATGGGGCCCATAGAGCAGGTGCAGTAAAGGTTTAAGACAGCTGAGTGGCCTGAACTCTGTTAGCCAAGGAGCTAACTTCTGGTTTAGCGCTCCGCTAATTTGAATAGGGATAAAATAATTAAATTTTTAGGCTTTGAAAACAGGTCAAATCCCAGTCGTGAAATGAGTCATCTCTTTCCCAATGTAAGTCAATGGAAAAGTCTTTTTTGCCCCATGGCATCACGTGATGGTGTAATTCCAATCTTTGCTGCTAAGAAAACTGGCGTCAAAGTTCGGCGCTGTTCCTAGGGGCTTGGTTTTGAACTGTGTAGGCCACATGTGTAGGCTTTGTGACACACAACCATAAATCAGCTTTGAGATGTCTCAGTAACACGATGATCTTTGCTCCCCAGAGGATGAACCCTTCAGATTTTAATGAGCTGTTAGATTCTTAAAGTGCCGTGTCAATAAAGTTTGTTATCATGATGCATTATTGTTGCTTCCTTAATTATAGAACATAATATTCAGAGAAACACTCAGATAATAGTCGGTTTAACTGTAATAAGATCATAATGTTTATGCTGTTGTTGTTACACACACTTCTCTGTGTGTGTATGTGTGTGTGTGTTTCCTGGAGAGTCCAAGACGTTGTGAAAGGAGCTTAATGAATATTTAATGGGAGCTCTGGGAGGTCGGGTTGCACTCGATACACAACAGAAACCATCTGAAGGACTCGCTTCACACTTTCAGTCTGTTTCCTGCTGCAGACACGACGACGTGACGCTTCGCTTCACTTAACGCGCTAAAAACAAACTCCATTAACTGAACTCAGACACCTGATGTGTTGATTTAATCAGAGTGTGATTCGTCTCTTAATGAAAACCGACTTTACATTTTAAATTACTGTCATTTGAACTCCTGCATGTGTGTTTAGTGGATGCAGCACTTACTTTAGGCTTTAATGTTTTATTTTACAGTTTTACAAACATATGCTGTGATCTACACACGACCTGTGAATGAGCAGTAAACAGCCCTGGATTTATGGTTAACTTCATTGTCGCTGGAACCAACAATTATCACAGGAAATAGAAAAGAAGTACATTTTTTATTTTTTTATTAGGGTGGAAACAACGTAAAATACATCTTAAATACTTAAAACTCAACATCAACATGCACGTACGCAAACTGTGATGATGTCATTTTTGGCTTGCACACCATCGGACTGGGTACACTGTAATGAGATCATAATGTTTATGCTGTTGTTGTTACAGCGAGCATACACCTATCTTTGTAAAAGGAATACCGTTGAGGCATTTTGGGAAACAACCAAGATGGCTGCAGCTGATATGGAACTTTTTGCTGAAGTAATATTTTCAAATTCTGATGACAAAAATGGCAACACTCATTCACAGACATATGATCCTACACCGACACATCTCATCTCCGTACGCTACGTGTCACGTCATGTTTTGTTGCTCTAATTGGTTTTAGGTCAATTCAATTTCGTCCAGAGGCGTTGCGATCTACAGCTGTTGGTAACACTCCATGGAAATTGAAAATAAACTGAGAGGTTGACTAACTTGAATTTGCAAAACTGTGAACCCACCCTTTAAAGCCCAGTTCAGACCAAATATACTCCACGAGACGAGTTGAAACATGCAACTACTTCCAACGCTCCGTTCTGCAACGTTGTAAAAACCTGCCAGTTAACAGGAAGTGACCACGATGAGACGGTGTATAATCTCTAGTCAACAACTCTCTGTACTTCTGATCTATAACGTTGACAGGAAGTGACCACCATGAGACGGTGCATCATCTCTAGTCAACAACTCTCTGTGCTTCTGATCTGTAACGTTGACAGGAAGTGACCACCATGAGACGGTGTATCGTCTCTAGTCAACAACTCTCTGTGCTTCTGATCTATAACGTTGACAGGAAGTGACCACCATGAGACGGTGCATTATCTCTAGTCAACGACTCTCTGTGCTTCTGATCTGTAACGTTGACAGGAAGTGACCACCATGAGACGGTGCATTATCTCTAGTCAACGACTCTCTGTGCTTCTGATCTATAACGTTGACAGGAAGTGACCACCATGAGACGGCGTATCATCTCTAGTCAACAACTCTCTGTGCTTCTGATCTGTAACGTTGACAGGAAGTGACCACCATGAGACGGTGCATCATCTCTAGTCAACAACTCTCTGTGCTTCTGATCTATAACGTTGACAGGAAGTGACCGCCATGAGACGGTGCATTATCTCTAGTCAACGACTCTCTGTGCTTCTGATCTGTAACGTTGACAGGAAGTGACCACCATGAGACGGTGCATCATCTCTAGTCAACAACTCTCTGTGCTTCTGATCTATAACGTTGACAGGAAGTGACCACCATGAGACGGTGCATCATCTCTAGTCAACAACTCTCTGTGCTTCTGATCTATAACGTTGACAGGAAGTGACCACCATGAGACGGTGCATTATCTCTAGTCAACGACTCTCTGTGCTTCTGATCTGTAACGTTGACAGGAAGTGACCACCATGAGACGGCGTATCATCTCTAGTCAACAACTCTCTGTGCTTCTGATCTGTAACGTTGACAGGAAGTGACCACCATGAGACGGTGCATCATCTCTAGTCAACAACTCTCTGTGCTTCTGATCTGTAACGTTGACAGGAAGTGACCACCATGAGACGGTGCATCATCTCTAGTCAACAACTCTCTGTGCTTCTGATCTGTAACGTTGACAGGAAGTGACCACCATGAGAGGGCGTATCGTCTCTAGTCAACAACTCTCTGTGCTTCTGATCTGTAACGTTGACAGGAAGTGACCACCATGAGACGGTGCATCATCTCTAGTCAACGACTCTCTGTGCTTCTGATCTGTAACGTTGACAGGAAGTGACCACCATGAGACGGCGTATCGTCTCTAGTCAACAACTCTCTGTGCTTCTGATCTGTAACGTTGACAGGAAGTGACCACCATGAGACGGCGTATCGTCTCTAGTCAACAACTCTCTGTGCTTCTGATCTGTAACGCTGACAGGAAGTGACCACGATGAGACGGTGTATCATCTTAGTCAACAACTCTGTACTTCTGTTCTGATTTGCAGCTTTTCCGACTAATTTTGTGGCTGGATATAATTTGTAGCTTCTTAAAATCTGAATGAGGATAGTGATAAAAAGCCCACCCTGGATCCAGAGGTGTTAGCCAACTATAGACCAATATCTAATCTTCCCTTTATGTCAAAGATCCTTGAGAAAGTAGTCGCAGACCAGCTGTGTGATTTTCTCCAGGATAATAATTTATTTGAGGAATTTCAGTCAGGATTTAGAGTGCATCATAGCACTGAGACAGCTCTAGTTAAAATTACAAATGACCTTCTGATTGCTTCAGACAAAGGACTCGTCTCTGTTCTTGTTTTATTAGATCTTAGTGCGGCGTTTGACACAATTGACCATCAAATTCTACTGCAGAGACTGGATCACTTAATTGGCCTAAAAGGTTCAGCACTAAGCTGGTTTAAATCTTATTTATCTGATCGTTTTCAATTTGTTGACATTCGTAATGAATCATCCTTACGTACCAAAGTTTGTTTTGGAGTTCCGCAAGGTTCTGTGCTCGGACCAATCCTATTTACTCTATATATGCTTCCTTTAGGTAACATCATTAGAAATCACTCTATAAATTTCCATTGTTATGCGGATGATACACAGTTGTATTTATCGATGAAGCCAGAAGAAAGTAATCAATTAACTAAACTCCATAACTGCCTTAAAGACATAAAAAATTGGATGAGCACCAATTTCCTGATGTTAAATTCAGACAAAACTGAAGTTATTGTTCTTGGCCCCAAACAACTCAGAGACTCTTTATCTGATGACATAGTTTCTCCAGATGGCATTGCTCTGGCCTCTAGCACTACCGTAAGAAACCTCGGAGTAATATTTGATCAAGATTTGTCTTTTAATTCTCATTTAAAGCAAACCTCACGGACTGCATTTTTTCATCTGCGTAATATTGCGAAAATTAGGCCTATCCTGACCCGAAAAGATGCAGAAAAATTGGTCCACGCTTTTGTTACCTCAAGGCTGGATTACTGTAACTCTCTATTATCAGGTAGCTCTAGTAAGTCCTAAAAAACTCTCCAGCTAATTCAGAATGCAGCAGCACGTGTACTAACAGGAACTAAGAAACGAGATCATATTTCTCCTGTTTTAGCTTCTCTGCACTGGCTCCCGGTAAAATCCAGAATTGAATTTAAAATCCTACTGTAAACTTATAAAGCTCTAAATGGTCAAGCTCCGTCATATCTTAGAGAGCTCATAGTGCCATATTATCCCACCAGAACACTGCGCTCTGAGAACGCAGGGTTACTCGTGGTCCCTAAAGTCTCCAAAAGCAGATCAGGAGCCAGAGCCTTCAGCTATCAGGCTCCTCTCCTGTGGAATCATCTTCCTGTTACGGTCCGGGAGGCAGACACCGTCTCCACATTTAAGACTAGACTTAAGACTTTCCTCTTTGATAAAGCTTATAGTTAGGGCTGGCTCAGGCTTGCCCTGTACCAGCCCCTAGTTAGGCTGACTTAGGCCTAGTCTGCCGGAGGACCCCCTATAATACACCGGGCTCCCTCTCTCTCCCTCTCTCTCTCTCTCTCTCTCTCTCTCTCTCTCACTCTCATTCTATTACTGCATCTTGCTAACTCGGCCATTCTGGATGTCACTAACTCGGCTTCTTCTCCGGAGCCTTTGTGCTCCACTGTCTCTCAGAATAACTCATACCGCAGCGGTGCCTGGACAGTGTGACGTGTGTGGTTGTGCTGCTGCCGTGGTCCTGCCAGATGCCTCCTGCTGCTGCTGCCATCATTAGTCATTAGTCATACTTCTACTGTTATTATACACATATGACTATTGTCACACAAGTATACTGTCTGATATTAATACATACTTTCAACATATTGTACCACAGTAGCCAGAACTATAACTATAATATTATTACTTTCATTAATGTTGTTGTAAGCTACTGTCATTACCTGCATCTCTCTCTCTCTCTCTCTCTCTCTCTGTCTCATTGTGTCATATGGATTACTGTTAATTTATTATGCTGATCTGTTCTGTACGACATCTATTGCACGTCTGTCCGTCCTGGAAGAGGGATCCCTCCTCAGTTGCTCTTCCTGAGGTTTCTACCGTTTTTTTTTTTCCCCGTTAAAGGGGTTTTTTTTTGGGGAGTTTTTCCTTATCCGCTGTGAGGGTCTTAAGGACAGAGGGATGTCGTATGCTGTAAAGCCCTGTGAGGCAAATTGTGATTTGTGATATTGGGCTTTATAAATAAAATTGAAAAATTGAATTGATAGTGGCCATTTTGACTTGACCAGTGGACTTCACTACAGGCTGATTGACTGTTGAAACAGGTGACGTGCTTTAAAACCAGGCGCCGGCATTTTTTAACCAGCTGAGTTGCAGGTGACACCATCAGCCGGCTTGAGTCGAGCTCACACCGGCCAGTTCACACCGCTGACACTTTTCTCTGCAGCGTTCTTAAACTGGTTCGTCTTTTTGTGAATCTTTGGTCTGAACTGGGCTTAATACTTTTGATGCAACAATGTCAGCAGCAAGTTTCAGCAGAATGAAAGTTTGTCCTCAGGAAGCCACCAGAGAAAAGGTCATATTGGGTCACCAACATCATTAGTATTGATCCTTTTTGTCTCATTAATCATTGTTGAATTTAATGGAACATGGTTTGGAGAACTCTGTGGACTCAATAGAAATAAAAATCAGTTGTTTCAGAACTTGAGTGTGTCAGCAGTGTGTTAGGTCCGTTAGCAGCTGAGCTAATGTAGAATTAGCCTCTGTTAAATACACTAATGTTTTGTTACTATACGGAGTCAAATCTCTAAATACTTCTACCACCACTGATTCAGTATAAACCTTTCCCAACCAACCGAGACAGCGAGTGCATTCGGGAGAAGATGTTTCCAAATATTGATGCAACCACAGAAATAACATTTGCTCGCAGATAAGATTTGAGTGTTACCAGAAATTGTTACCACAGTGGGACGCAGATGAGTGTTTGTGCTGACATTGTGATATGTTAAGTAAGCTCTGTGTGTGTGTGTGTGTGTGTGTGTGTGTGTGTTGGCACTGTGTGTTTGTGCCAGAGGTATCAGGAGGACAACATGTGACCCACTGCCTTCAGCATGTGACTGTGTGTGTGTGTGTGATTTTATGTTTTTGGATGTGACCTTTGACCTCTTGCTCTGCTGCTTTTTCGAGGACACTCGCTCTTTGTTTCTCAGCCGTTTGGAGCTCAGACGATCACAGAGCTCGAGTCATTAAAGACCAAATTAACTGAACACTTGTATTTTTCTCAATTTCCTCAGTCATTTATCAAGAAGAAATACTAAAACACTGGTGCGTGCAGCCTCCTCATAAATTTGAAGATTTGATGCTTCTGTTTTGTTGCATTGTGAATTATGTTAAAGTAGCTGACTACTTTAACTCAATATATTCTCTCAGAGTGTTTAATTCATTTCTCCCTGTTAAAAAACCAGTAAGAAAAAAGAAACTATGATAAAGTAGTATTTATTACACCACCGTATAAGTTAAATGCTTTATTTTAGTGAAGATAATCAACCCTCTAACTGGTCTCCATTATTTTATAACTGTGCCCATTAGCATCAGGGAGAAATGCGGCAAAAGTTTAGGGGGGCAGAGGCCCAAATGAGACGGACAGGAGGGGTGGCAGATGGGTCAAATAACCGTTGACCATTACCTGGGAGGCCGGTGTTCACTTCCTGTAAGACTGTAAAGGCAAACCCTGTTCTTTTTTCCCATTCCCATCATTCTGGCGTCCCAGAATGTCAACAACCACGTGGACGTGGACTCGACCTCGGTCGGAGTGAGAGTGTGTTGAAGCATCAGATTAGACAGAACGGCTCTTTATAATTGTTTTCAGTGAGACTGAAACGTTTGCTCGCTGCCTTTGTGTTGCTGAGCACCTTGTTTTTTCTAATTATTGCAGGGATGCACAATGTTGGAACTTTTGACGTTCTCCGATGTGGGGATATAACATCTTATTTCTCCCTCAGCTAATTTTACTAACGATCAAGTCTTTTCTGTATAGTAGGGCTGCAACTAACCATTATTTTCATTGTTGACGAATCTGTCGATTATTTCTTCAAATAGTCGACTAATCATTTTAGCGAAAAATGTGTTAGAATATTGAAAAATGTCGGTCTGTCTCTCCCAAACCCCAAAATGATGTCATCTAATGTCTTGTTTCGTACTTACGCCAAAGGGTTTTAGTTCACTGTCATGGGAGAGTGTGTAAAGCTGCCAATATTTGAACGTAAGAAGCTGCAATAAGAGTATTTTGGGGTACTTTATAGTACTTCTCTATGAAAAATGACTCAAACCGATTAGTCGACTACTGAAATAGTCACCGATTATTCTAATAGTCGATTAGTCATCGATTAGTCAATTAATCGTTGCACCCCTATTCTGTAGTGGAATTAACATGATATTGTGCATGTGTACTCTTATCATGACGGCCTACCAGGAGATGGAGACATGAAATACAATACTTTTCAATGTACATAATAAGAATTAATTGTGCAAAATAAGAAAAAGCCTGTTTTCTAATGATGCTAATGATATTACCATGCAGCCCTAAATTGTTGTGTCGCTTGACACTGTGGTGTGTTACTCTGATGCTTTGTGTAGTTTGCTGTTGTTCAAGATTGCCGACATTTGGTGTTTTGTGTGTGTGTGGTAGCGCTTTATGCACACACCACTTTAGACGCCACTGATTTTTGTGCTGTCTTTTGTATCGGGCATTTTTTTTTTCCGTGGTATTTTTGGACTGTGTTTTCCATTGGACTATGTGATATGCCTGTTTTTGTGTGGTCTACAAGCTCCTGGACTGGCTCGTGGTGCTCCCTGTGATTTCTCCCGTCTCATATACCCACATGACTCTACATCTCCCTGTGTCCAACAGACTATTTGGGAAAAGCCTCTCACCCTCAGTGAGAGACAGAGCAGGTGCCCTCCACCAGTCCATTGTTCATGCAGATTTGAATCCACAGATCTGTGAGTTCACTTCTCAGTAAAACAGCAGTTTAACCCAGGACACGGGGCGTCGGTAGTGTAGTGGATAGTGCCGGCGCCCCATGTATAGAGGCGATGCCTCGCTGCAGCGGTTCCAGGTTCGACTCCGCCTTGCAACCCTTTGCTGCATGTCATCCCCCACTCTCTCTCTCACCCCATTTCACTCTGGCAAAAAGCCCAAAAAATAACCTAACAAAAAAAAACAAAACAAAAAAAAAAACCCAGGACAGATGATTTGATGGTTAATTTGTGTGATCGGGGCTTCAACAAAAGAAGGCAGTGCAGTGTGCTGCACAGATTTCAACCTATCGTGCTCTGTCTGATTGTGGACTTACAGTAAATGTACAGAAATGTTACCAAAATGTACTCCAAGCTTTAAAAGTAAAATTACTTTGAAGTATACATCATGATTAATATCATTATTATTATTATTATTATCATTATTATTATTATTAAGTATTATAAGTGGTTTTAATCACCTTGTACAGTGAGGTTCAGTTTAGTCCCAAACCTACAGGGACGGGCCTCTCCAAAGGGTCACCAGATAAATCCGAGAAGTCATGAGATGATTTATTTGAGAGGAATGAAGAAGAAAATCAGTTCTGATTCATGAATCTGTTTTTACTTTCTGGACTTTTCTCTAATCTTTAATTTAGTGAAATATTGGATCATTTGATCTCTTTGGGATTGAAACAGTTATTTAAATGAAACCATCTGAAAAGTTTAGAGCCTCATAGACAACTCGGAGGTATTTAAAACAAACAAGCTAAAAAAATGGCTGCTGGTTTCATCTTTAAGTTTTTTAGGCTGATCGTATGTTGTTTTTAATTTAAAGTCTTAATTTGCAAAGTAACTACCGCAGTGCAATATTTACCTCTGAGATGTAGAAGTATGTAAAGTAGCAGAAAATAGAAATACTTCAGTAAAGTACCCTAAATTGTACTTATGTACAGTACTTGAGTAAAAGTACTTTGTACCACGGGCCTCTTAATTACGTTAGTCACACATACTTTCTTCATAAATCATCCCTCCATCTTTTATCTGTAATCTGTTTTGTCTAAAAATCCTGTAACTTATAAAAAAGGAGTGTAATAACTCCAGAGGAATCTTCTCACGACAGTAACAGGACCTGTTAATTTAGTCTACAGAGAGAAGAGGAATCTGGAAAGTATCGAAAGACAGATGAAAAGAAAAACTAAATTAAGCCCATAAAAAAGAGGAAACAGAAACAAGATGAAGGACGGAGACTAACTGGCTCATATTTAGAGAGGAGGAGGAGGAGGAGGAGGAGGAAGAGGAGGAGGTGTATGAGGAGTTGACGGGGAGTCTCTGTACTGAATCAGATCAGCTTCCTCACACAGAGTGAACCATCTGTCTACCAGAAACACTCTGTGTGTGTGTGTGTGTGTGTGTGTGTGTGTGTGTGTTCAGCCCTGCCCACTCATTTACTGTAGATGAGTAATGAGAGTGTCCAGGCAAATGGACAACGTGTGTGTGTGTGTGTGTGTGTGTGCGTGCGTGTGTGTGTGTGTGTGCGTGTGTGTGTGTGTGTGTGTGTGTGTGTGTGTGAGAATCACTTTCATTACATTAGTTTTTTAAATCTCTTTGAGTTTCAGGTATCTGTGTTTCCTCTCAGGCGACCATCTGTCACCACAGTGTGTGTCTAAATATGTATGTGTGTGTGTGTGTGTGTTGATGCTGCAGGATTGAATCTATCATCCAGATGACGTTGGTGGATGTTTCACTGCAGATTATTAATTATCATCATCGCGAGCACAAAAACATTTAACGTGTTTCACATGAACGTTTTTACATTCTGCAGTGAAACACTCTGTTTCCCCTCCTAAATACAGTACAATATATACAACAAATACAAATATAAATGTATACAATGACAATAAACTGTACACTACCGTTAAACAGCTGTTATGTTAGCCCTTTTTACACTGCCTGTTCAAGGCAGGAATGTGGGACAGAGGGGGGACACCTTTAAACTGGCAGTAGAGGTAGTAACACGAAATTGACATCTGTGTAATGGCCCAGACACAAGCTGACATCAGAGAACCAGCGGCAACAAAAACCCCTGCTGTGTTGCCTCACATGATCAAATCTCAGCCAAAAAGTTGCACATGAATACACTGCAAAGACTACAGCCGACTGCCAACCAGCATGTAAGTTCTGCACCTGCGTGAGGGGAAATAACTCTGCTTAGAGGATGGAGGGCTCCCGGACCTCATTGTGGATATTTTTAGTAGCTGTTTTTGTTCTTTGAGTTAGCTGCTAACTGCAGCTAGCTGCTTTTTAAACCTCCTGGCACTGGGTCGCACAGCATGTTGTCAAATCCACACACCCATCTCTTCCTGCTGGCTGTCCCTTTTAAGGCCCTGACACACCAAGCTGACGGTCGGCTGTCAGTCAACGCTGGGCTGTCGGTGAGTGTCTGTCACCACAGTCAGTGCGGCCTATCCTTGTATCCTTGGCAACAGTGCGACAGCTGTGGCGCTCATCAGTGAATGAAATCACTTGCACACAGAACACGTCATAAAGCCTCCTCATCACACCCGTCCTTACCAGCAGATGGTGGTAGTCTGTATTCGTCATTCAAAAAGGGAAACTGGAAGACTTTCTTTATGCTGTGTAGCCAGTTAGCACATTAGCAACACAATCCATTTTTAAAGGCGCAGAGCATATTTACTGTGTGCTATAACACAAACCATCAGGAAACATTTCTGCTGAAGAGCTAAATGGCTAAAGAAAAATAATCTGACCTTATGTAAGAAGTTTGTTTGGAATCATTGCCTCTTGCTTCTTGCTCTTTGTTTACTTTCCTCACTTCTGTTTCTCTTGTGCACTGAGCTGAACCGCCAATCAGAGTGAAATTATTCACCGACGGGCTCTGCTGACGCCAGTTCAACTTGCTGAATCGGCCAAACACCCCTCGGGGCTGACGAGGGGCAACAGTGCAGGACACACTGCACTGCCATCAGCGACGGCAAAACACTGACTGACAACCGACTGTCAGCTTGGTGTGTCAGGGCCTTTAAAAGGGACAGCCAGCAGGACGGAACAAGTGTAATGTTTTGACGACACGTTAAGTGTGCGACCCACCGCCAGGAGATTTGAAAAGCAGCTAGATGCAGTTAGCAGCTAACTCAAAGAAGAAGAACAGCAAAATGTCTGCAAATCTGGGAGAAAATGAGGTCCAGGAGCCTCTTACCCTCCAAGGAGAGGACCAGTTAGGCGCCATATAACAGAGACAGTAAATGATTGTTATCGCCATGTTATGCCATTGTTACTGTTTAGAAAGCGTCACCTGACACTTGTGTTACATGTCACACCAGAGGCAGATGCTGTTGTGTTACACATCACGCCTCTTTTGCTTCTGGAGCGCTGGCATGCTGTCTAAAATCACACACTGTGAAGTTTGAAGAAGAGCTTTGCTATAGCAACACGTTGCCTGTTAATTCCAGCTTGTTACAGACAGTATTGTACACTTGAGAGTGAAACAGGAAACTGTTCCTATTTAAATCTGAACACATTTAGATGCTAAGCTTTCAGTTACTTTTACAAATGACTGCTGATTTTCTCTGTTCTGATTCGGCTGTGGCTCAGAAGGATCTTTGTCTCTTTCAGTTGTCAGTCTGGTTGAACCACTGTACAGCATTTTGTTCTCCATGTACGAAACAAACCTTTCAACCATATAGAGGAGTCCTCTCAGGCATCTGCGTGGACCCAGTCAAGTTTTGTGGCAGCACTTGTGTTCATTAGAAGACAAAATGTGCAGATAATTTATCATAGTCCAATAGTGAATCTTATGTGTGTGATGATTTGGTTTTCTTTATAATCAGCACAACACTTCCTGTAAGTGTGGCTGCAGACTGTGACACTGTGTTCACACATACACACACAAAGAAGTGTTCAGTCTCATGAAGCTGTTTGTGTTTTACTGTCGTTTGTTGTGTGATGTAACCGTTCATTTCCTGTTGCAGTTTGTTTACAGAACAGGTTTGTAAAGTAGAAATATTCCTCACTTGTTTCTTTGCATGTCACATGTATGAATACTTTATTGTGACATCATGGAAAATTGACCAACAAGGAAAAGCTGTTGTTGATAATAACTGATGAAAGCATGAAACCACACACATGCAAACACAAACACACACAGAGCTGCAAGAACACATGTTAAACAGGTTCAGTGCCTTCAGTTAGTGGTGGGTGATACCAGTAATACAGGGCCAGAACACAGATATCGATACAGATATCGATACTTTTTATTATCAAAAGTGTCTTTTTTAAGTCATATTAATGTCATATTATGTCATATTAACCAATGCCGAAGATCTGATTTGACTGAAATATTTATTCACTAGGCTACTGTATATCTGGTTCTCCTTGCCCAGCCCACAGCAGTAAATGGGAGGGCTGGGAGGTGATATCATTGAGGTTATGGTCCTCCTACTGCCAACATCAGGTGAAAGTGAAACTAAGAAGAGAGTACATGCACTAGATAGTTGTTTTCACTGACAGTTTTACTCTTGAAATACAAAGAGGTACGATGTAGAAGAGCGAAACAGATCCCTTTTTTGATAATGATCCTATTGACACTAGGGTCAATTCAAAATGAAAAGGTAGTATCGTGTGTGTCAATATTTTAGGATCGATCTGCCCATCCATACCGTAACCACTGGTAATCAACCAAAGAAAGTCTTGGTCAACTGAAGTTCTACCTCCCCTCAACCAATCGAATGTTTGACGGGGGAAACATCTGAATGCCAACTCTAGACAGTAAATCAGGCACAGTGAGTGCACTCTGCCTGGTAGAGAGCGTGTCCATCACAAAGTTTTCTTTAGTCCTAAGGCCAACAGTGCAATGGGACATGGGAGCATCATGTATTTACACCAGGCTACAAACACAAGCAGCGTGACGAGGCACTGAGCGCTGCACATTTAGCCATTTTTTTCCCCCGGGTCATCATGATTTGATTTAAACTTTGGGTAAAACGCTCCACCTCCATCACTCTTTCTTTCCCTCTGATGTCTAACTCACCTTCAAGTCTCCTTCACCTTCGTCATGTAACGCCTTCTCTCTCTCTTCTCCATTTGTCTCTACAACCTTTCCTTTTTTCCACCTTCCTTTCTTTCCTTGCTGCATTTACCAAACTTGTTTCTCCGGCAGCAGCGAGGGAAGGGGCGGAGCAACAGTTATTATTACTTAAATGATGTCACCTCAGCGGGGGAGAACAGCTGCTTGTGCTGATGGAGCTCATGAGGAATGTGTGCCAGAGTCTTCTGTTGGTATGTTGAGGGTCATTATGAGCCGAGTGTGTGTGTGTAGCTGAATTATCTCTATTTATAGATCACACACTGTAGCTGAGACACTGAAGGACTATATTAATTCACTGTTCTTTTGCAGTCGCAGTTTGATCGTCTCACAATCTCTCTGAACCGAGTTCTCCTCGTTCCATATCCTGGTTTTCATACATACTGTTCGGTGGACTTTTTTATATGATGTGATGGAAAAAGATATTGAGATATGGATGGATGGATATAAGCATGATGCTAGAGTGCAAAAATATTCTGCAACAAGTGCAAAAAGTCCTGCAAAATAAAAGTAGTCAGGGGCACCGGCCAAGCAGCGTTTTTGACGCCCTGGTAATGAGACCAGGCTGTAATACACATGATTTTATATCAGAGCATGTGAGCGGAGCGGGTGAAAATTTTCGCTCCTTGGTCGCAGACCTGTCACTTTGTGCCGCTCGTCTGCTGCGCTTGGTTCTGCGCATTCCTTTCGCTCCGCTCCACTCCATCATAAATTTTATCCCGCTCCACTCGGTCACCACTCCGCTAAAAAAAACTGCGTCGTACTACCCTAACCTGTAATCTTCTATTCACAAATAAAACATGAGCTTGGTAGATTCTCCGGGGAAGCCCTCTCCCTGCAGTTAGGGACCGTACTACACGGTACCGCTGTCAGCAGGGTGGAAATAAGTCAAAGTGTAGAGGAGACGGACCGGGTTAAGCGGGGGACCTCCGGGGAAGCTCTCTCTTCTCTCCCCGCAGTTAGGGACCGTTCTCCAAGGTACCGCTGCTTCTCTTCTCAGTTTCTTTTCTGAAGTAGGCTACACAGTAAACTCCATAGTTTTGAAAGAAAATAGGGTGCCGTAGCATTTTTCCGACCTCTCATTGTTCCGACTTCTCATTAGTCCGACGTTGTTCTGATATGTGATTATGACTGTATTTGTGTACCATAGAGGATCAGCAACGCAACAAAAGTAGGCTACTGGTCGAGATACAAGTGTCATAGAGAGGAGAGAGTGAAACACCATAACCTCCTGTTATTAACTCTGGGGTCCGGGTTGTGTGGGGAGCTCTCCGCGGTGCTGAACAGCTCCCGGCGGGCGTATTTCTGCCTTGATGGTGCGCCGCGACCGGCTCTGGGTCAGCTGGGAAAGGCTTGAGGCGAAGCAGGCTCATGGCTTATGTGTTTGTCACTTTCTTTTTCATTTTAACCCACACCATGATCTTTTCCTAACCCTAACCAGACCTTAACCACAGGGCATCATGATGATTTCGGAACAACGGGACTTCGGAACAATGGGTTTAATATGGTCGGAATAATGGGATGTCGGAAAAATGGGCAGACCCCGAAAATAGTGTGGGTGTGCGCAGGTGCAAAGATGCATTCTGGGTGGGGCATGAGCGACCGGAGCGGAATTGGAGCGAGAGATAATGCTCCGCTCCACCTTTTAAAAAAACACAGCCGCTCCTCGCTCAACACAAAATCCTCCCGCTCCCCGCTCCGCTCACATGTTCTGCTTTATATACTGCTTGGTAGCTTGTGAGTTTTCCCTCTGGGATAAAAAACCTAATCTATTTTGGATTATTGATGTTAATCTTGAAAGTCAATGTATTCTCATGGAATAGTTTATAGGATGTCCTACGAATTTGCACCCCACGAATGACGTTACATTCTTAACGTACAGTTACGTAATTAACGTAAAATTATGGAGGTTAGGTTTAAGGAAAAGAAACATGGTGAGGACGTACCCTAAATTGACTCGAAGTTCACTCAACGTTAACATGGAGCCAAACACATGACTTAAGGGAAAAGTCCTGGGCAAAATTCTGTTTTCTTGTGACCCATTTTCCACCCCAACCTGCCTTATTACAAGCACTCAGGACTGCTACCTCGTTTACTGCCATCGGCACATTGGTCAAATGATGGCAGCCTTTCAAAATATGTGGGGATATGTATGAATTTGGGTGCACTGGTTTTGGTAGAAAAACACATTTGTCCCCGAGATGTAGTGAAGTAGAAGTATCACAAAATAAAAATACTCAAGCACATCCTCCTCAGTATTTAGAACATGTGCTCACCCTCCCCCCAAAATACAAACATGACAGTAGCAGATGAGTTTTATTTTGTCAAATTAACAACATTTCCACCATAAACTGATGCAGAAAAGGCCCAAATTGTTGCATAAAAATTCACCTGAATGCAGGAAATGAAGTGTATGATGCTCAAAATAATCAGATAGAGGACCCTCACAGACCTCATTTCATATGTGTCCCCCCAGTGTTGAAAGAAAACCTACGTCCTTGTGCTCATGTGAAGAACAAGGACCTTGAAATTGCTCTTTAGTACAGTACTGGAGGAAATCTACTTGTCGCAGCCTGAAGAAGGTTAAAGCAAATATAATGCCACAAATTACAAAGTATTTTTTATATTGATATTTGTTATATCATTATTATTATTATTATCAACAACATGATGACTAATTTCCCCCCAGTTACTGTATACACTTATATTAGAATTTTTAACACTGATATATTTTATATTATATTTATATCCAAAGGATTCAACAAAGGTAAAATGGTTCTGAAAACATAAAGAAATCTGAAGTTTTTAAATGAAAGAAAAAAATGAAACAGGCAGAACACAAATAGAATAAGATATAGAGTTTAACAGCAGCAGGGAGCAGTGAAACCTGATGATACTGTCCACACACACACACACACACACTGAGGATAAGGTGTTGTGGTTAATTGGTTGGTATTTCAGTTTCCCTCCAGATGTGGCCCCTCGCTCTCTAAATGCCCTCTTTGTGTCAGACGCTGCTCAAGTCTTTTTCCACAAACCCTCTCATTCACAAGCTGCTACCTGACTCCGCTCACCTCCACCTCCCAGACGGGTGGAGGGGAGGGGAGGCGTCTGGGCCTCAGTATCCTGTATCCACACTCTATCCAGAGCGGGTCCACATAGAGCTGGATTAAAGCTCTCACCTGGCAAAACAAAGTCTCAAATCATTTCATTCACCATCCTCTCACATTGTCCTGCCTCTCATCGCCTCGTGTTATAAACCATATGTTCTGTATCTGTTGTTGTCAAACGACCACACAAATGGACCAGAAATGTTTCTATGACTTCACAGCTAAGCTCAGCCTCAGCTGTCGGCTGCCAGACACCTGAGAGAAAATAGAGAATTAAACTCTAAATTACAGACATCCTGAAAATAGGAATTTCCTCCCTAACAGATAATTACAGGAGCCCACATGCTGAAATCTCTGCCTGTGTTTGGTGCTACTGCATCTGTTCTTTTTTTAATCAGGTTTTTAGGAGCTTTTACAAACAAGTAAAGTAACTGATCGACAGATACAATGCAAGGAGGAGAGAGCTGTGCAGCAAGTCTCAGATACTTTGGATTTTACTAGGTTGAGGCAGTTGAACAAATATATCAGTTATTGGCTGAGTATTTGGGGAGATGTTTTGGGATAGTTTTTGTCAGTTCATTTTGCTTATGTGATGGTCTGTCTGTGAAGAACGAATGTGAGCCGTTGGTCAGCAGGCAGAGGGGTGCTGCACACACACACCTGTGCCAATATATCTGCTATCTGCGGTTGTTAGGCTGACACTAACCAGTTCAGCATATCGTCATATAACGGTTTGGATGATATCTAATGAATTAGCTCCCCCACAAATGACGTTGCACGTTAAGTTACATACTTAATACGAAGGTGAAATTTATACTTCTGCGTTGAATTGATGCCATAACCTACGCCATAGCCTGACGTGCACCTCCCCAGAGATGTAAAAACACGTCACAGTGACGCAGACCACCTGTCTGTTTCTGTAAGCTGAAACCATTTCCCTCAGTGGAAACAAAGCTTTTATTTAATTTCACAGATAAGAAACAATAAATAGTGAAGACAATAAAGCCTCCACAAAAAAGCATTTTAAGTCTTGTGTGTGATTTATAGGGTTGGGTACCATTCATAATTGAACCGATATGGTACTGGTACCGGTATCTGGAATTCAGTACCGGTACCAAACGGTACCTTATTTCTCAGTTTCAACATTTTATTGAGAACATTTAGGAACAGTGCTGCACGTTAACTTTTGTCTGCACATGCATTTATTTTGAAAATTCAATAAAAAGATTTAAATAGCAATAAATACAATTCCTTAAATTGGAAGTGTTTCCCCGCCTGCCTTGCACGTTGCGTTGCAAATATTGCAGCGAGCACTGTCTCCGTCGACTGGCGTGAAGTGCAGCCAGACTTTGGACTGCTTTCGGCTCGCCATTGTTGCTGAGTCTGAGGTGCGAGTCAGACAGTTGTTTTGTCAGTGAACCTTGTGAGTTGTAATGGAGCCAAATTTTGTAACGTTACCTTTGTTAAATGTTGCTGTTGTTCCTGGTTTTGATAACTTAAGTTACGTTTAGGAAACGAACATGGTGACGACGTACCTTAAGGATGTTTTCACATATAGTCTGTTTTAAACAAACCGAACTCAGTCCTCTTAAAGTGCACCAAAAAGTGGAGCAACAGAAAAAGGTCTCTTTTCTCTTTGTGGTCCACTTCAGCTCTGATGGATCCTCAGTCCTCTTTCTGTTCACACTATATATAATATATATATTGACATAGTTTTGTTTTTACTTTGATGAAGCACTACAGTGCGGTTATGAAGCTCCTCACAAGTGTTACAGGCTGACGTGGTTTTGTCTGTTTTTTCAAGTGTCCTTGGTCAACAGCATGTGATCTAGAGGGCTAAATACAGTGGCAAAGAGCAAAATGAAACTGGAGCGCTTTGTGTTCACAAGGCACAGGTTCAGTGAATTGCACTGTGGAATCGAAGTGAACCGAAGGTGGTCTGAGTTCTCTTGGAGTGTTCACATATGGGCAAAAAATGCTGAGTTACCGCTTTGTGTTTGTTTAGGGGACTGAAAAGTGTGAAAACGCCCTAAAATGACTTGAAGTTCATTTGGTTTCACATGGACACAAACGCTGGTCTCCTGGGGGAAAGTCCTGTGTTATTTGACCCATCCATTACTCCAACCTGCTTCCTTCCACCAACTTTCAGTCTTTATACTACTTCCTTTACTCCTATCAACACATTGGTCATGTGATTGCAGCATTCCTGATCTTGTGGGAGATATGTGAATTACTGGCTCATGATAACGTGAGTTTTATACGAATTGCAGTGCGTAACTTTTCGTAGGTATAGGTTTCGTAGGTATATTTCGTAGGTCAGTTGGAAAATGTGAACATATCAGCTAACCCTAGGTTATATGTTTTAAAAGGAAACAAAGGAGCATGTAGGTACCTGCTTCTTCTTTCACACATGTATTTGTAGTGTGTAACTTTGCTCACTGAGCCCTAACTGACCACAAGGCTTTAGACACTTTCCCATGAACTAGACAGTTTCATGTATCTGCAACATAAACTCTTTAACATCAGTTTTTGTGGCTTGACAGACTCATGAATCAAGTAATTTTCTACAATATGTGAAAAGAAGAAGCAGTTTTCATGATGTACCTCTGTGGTCGCAGTCATTCAGGAAATAAAGTCTAATTATAACAGAACTCTCTTGTTACATTCACATTAAACTCAATTAAATGGGATTAGATTTTGGGGGTGGGACTGCGAGCCAACATGGCTGCTCTGCACTAATTGTAATTATGCTGCTGGCAGTGAGCTGGTTTATCTTCTTCCTCATCAGATGATTCACTCTGACAGACCAAACAGAGTCTGTGATAATCAGCCAATCACCAGATTAAACTAGTGTGAGACCTGATGAGATCGGATCAGTGGAGCTTTATTGATCCCTGTGGAGAAACTGACCCGTGATGATCAGCTGTTGATTGACAGCAGCGCAGTCGTAAACCTTCCTTAGTTCAGCTTCCATTGTATAACCCTCATTCCAATAGTGTTAGGACACTGTGAAAAACATGAATTGATATTTGATGTTCAAACTGATAACCTTTATTGTTTTTGTAAATATACACTCATTCTGAATTTGATACCTTCAACAAATTCAGAAAATGTTGGGACAGGAGCAACAAACGACTGGGGAAGTTATTGAAAACTCAAAAAACACGAACATTTCACAGGTTAACAGGTTGACTAGTAACCGATTGAGTGTCATGGGTGAGTATGAAAGGGGCATATTTGAAAGGCTCAAATAATAAGGTACTAGAGCGCATAAAAAGCAGGGGAGGATCCTCTTGTCAGAGGACATGGCTGAGATTTCTTCTTAGTCATCAGTTCAAGGTCCACACAGTTTAATACGTTCAGCGTCATACTTGTGTTTGGTCATGTTGTCGAGCCAGTTTGCTGTTTCTGTCAAGTAGTTGTTTGTTAGTCACTCACTCTACAGCAGGAAATGGTGCTTCAAAGTAAAAGCTCTGTGCCGAAAATTCACTGTACTTAAAAATAAAATGCGTTTGCAATGTACTCGCAGTTAATTCGTAATGGACCTGTAACCCACTTTTTGACTGCGATCCCCCAGTTGGGAACTGCTGGTTTAGGCAACAAAAGCATGTGGTTGGGTTTAGAAAAAGAAGAACGGGGTTTGGCTTTATAGTCATACAGGAAGTGATCACCGGCATCCCAGGTGAAAGTCAGTGGTTGTTGGACCCATCCACCACCCCTTACGTCCACCCTACTCCCTCAACTTACGTTGTTGTCCCATTACTTTCTCCCTGACGCAGCAGGGCGCTCTTCCACAATAACAAACAATATCATGAAAGGACAACTTTTTTTTGACGGTGTCTGACACTGGAAGTCGATGCCTAAGCGCCGATATTTGACGACTTTGGAGTGAGATCAGGTTGAAAATATGGACTTGGTGTGCAAAGGCCTTAAGTGCCCTAAAAAGGTGATGTAACACAGAGGTAAACATGCCCCTGACCCAACTTTTTTGGAATGTATTGCAGCGATAGAATTCAGAGTGTATATTTACATGAACAAAATTTCAGTGAGACATCTGGTGTTTCTGAAGGACATTTTCAACCTCTGACAAAACTTCTGGAGTTTTTGTAACTTTGCTGATAAAGTCTCTTTTCCAGGAGGACGAACACAGAGTCAATAAGAAGGGTTCAGTACTTTGCCGTAATGAGAATCAAACCTGTGACCTGTGTGGTACCCAACAGGGGAAGAAGAAAGAGAAAGAGAGGGGTGTACTGTAGTAAAGCACTGGGTCACTCAGACTCCCCCTGGGAGGAAGCTGATTGGCTGACAGAGATAAGAATCTCCCGTTACCACGTCAACGGTCGAGTGCCCTGTCCGTCAAGCGTCTGTTCCCACGGTAACAAAAGCTGCTGCAACTGGACCCCCCCACCCCTCCAAGCCCCTAACCCGTCTACACGCACACACACACACATGTTTAAAAGAGTTGGGAAAACTTCCAGTCTGTCTGGAGTGGAGATGGGAACTCTGTGTGTGTGTGTGTGTGTGTGTGTGTTTGATCCTGTACTTCTGTCTCTGTGAGGACTTTTTGAGTTTTAGTGTTGAAAAGAATAAAAAGAAGTCAGTCCACACATCTGCAAAGTTTAATGTGAGGGATTCAACTTTTAAATTTGGGGTTTAGATTAGCAGCAGGTTTGTGTTAAGGCTCTGGGAACGTCCTGTATAATGTCAGTGAGAGTCCTCACAAGTATAGTAACGTGGCGATGTGTGGGTGTGCTGGATTGTGCGGTCAGTGCAAATGTTTTTATTCTCGGGGCAGGAAGAGTGAAAAAGGCCAAACTGATCCTATTAGACTGAAAAGGGGAAACACACACACACACACACACACACACACACACACACACACACACACAAACACACACACACTTTCCGTCTGAATGTGGAGCTCGTTTAAGAAAATGTTGTTGGCTCAGGTCGGTGTTCTTCCTGCCAACTTAGTGTATAAAATATTAAATACTTAAACACGTTGCAAAAAGGTTGAATTTTTAATGACAAACATGTTTCAGTTCCAGCTGATTACCGTCTGTAAATTATAAAGAGCAATCTGATATTTATCTGTGAAGACAGAAAAAGACTTTTCCTCTTCAGAGAGCTGATTCCTGTGAGACTTCACATCCTGACTTACATCCACTTTTCCTTTGCTCTTTTGTTCCTGGAGTCATTTAAGACCAAAGGTTGATCTTGCCTGACAGTTAGGCCCTGATCACACAGAGAGCGTTTTAGCAGCTCGAGGCGGCTTTTTGTTTTTAATGAGATTGAAGCTTTTTGCTCGCTGTTTTTGCGTTGCTACGTGCCTCATGTTTCTGAGCTCTAGGCGCCTGGTGTTTTTTCTGGAGCGTTCTGAACTCTTAAAGTTGAAAATACTTAAACTCAGGGCGGCAAAGTGCCCCACGTCAACTCTGCTTTTCCCCATTGTCCAATCGGATGATTTGAGAGGCGGTCACGACAACAAGTTTACAGTTGGTCAACAATGGAGGAGAAAATGGTGGTAGTGGTTGCTGGATACTGAGAGCAAGACAGCAAACTGCCCCTGAGTCATCCTAAAATCTGCCTGTAAACGTCCATGATGGAGGAGAAGCTCCTGGACCAACTGGTGGTACTCCCCATGATCCAGCCTCTTTTTTAGGGTCTCATGTACCCACACAGATCTCTGTTTATCTGCTGACAGCCTCTCACCCTCAACCAGAGCTACAGACAGAACCCTCTGCCTCAACATGGCAGCAGCTACACACTGATTACTGCAGGATAAATAAAATAAATAAGAGGTAGATTGATTACACAGAAAGGTTAGGGTAAGGAGGTGATGGCAGCAAGTGTTTTTTCCCAGTGGCATTCAACCTGTAAAACACTTTCTGTGTATTCGAGGCTTTAGATGTTTTCCAACAGCTTCAGCTTTATACTGTAGCTTCACAACACACTCTTACATCCTGGTTTACCTGACCGACAGGTGACACATTGTACACCTGCTGTCACTTTCTCTTTTTTCAACAACTTTTAAAGTGCTAGCTTTCATTGATGAAGCAAAGAAAAACGTTTCTGCAAACTAGAGATTCTTTCATTTGTTTGTAACTATGTAGCTGCTATGTTGAAACTTAACGTTACAACGATGCTGTGGTTAACGTGCGGTTAGGTTTAGGCACAGCAATCAATTGGTTATGGTTAGGAAAAGATCATGTTCTGCATTGCAATACCCACTTTTACAGGACACAATCCCTGCAGGAAAAGCAGCAATGTCTTGATAAAGACAACCACCTTTGTGGCACTATCCACGCCAATGGATTGCTACAAAATACCAATGTTTGCAACCAGCAGAAGCTGCTGGAAAAACAGTGGTGACTCGCTAAAACCAACCTGTTCTCATTCTGAAGTCGACAAATACCACAGCTTTGTCAGTGATTTTTGAGTCAGACACTGCTGAAAAGAGCCATACTTTTGTTTGTGGCGGTATGATATGCCGCCACTGTGATGTAAGGAGCTCAAAAGTCCCTACAGGGCGGGCAGGAGGGGTGGTGAATGGGTCCAACAAACACTGGACTTTCACCCAGGAAGCCAGTGTTTGCTTCCTGTGTAAATGTTGAGCCAAACCATGATGTTTTTTTTCTAAACCTGCACATGGAAATAAATGTAAATACATAGTGTTTTACCAATGATGTAAGTTTATTTTGAAAAAGACTAACAAACAGAAACAGTACATTTCATGTGAAAACTGAAGTGTATTTTGAAAAGACACATGTAACAGGCATAAATTGACACAGCATGCCAGAACATCAACAAGAGATGCAGCCAGGATACCCAGCACGTCGTATGTGGATTTCAAAGTTCACAGACTAAGTGGTGATAAGTGACGAGTTGGTCGTGAGAATGTGTTGTTTATTTGTCTCGAACAGTGGTCTGGAGCTTGGCAGATGATGGATTTTGGTTAAAATGTGAACAGTATCCAACCCTAACGCATATGTGACTGTAGTCATCACACATGTAGTTGTGTACAGTCCAAATAATCTGCTACAAAATATAGATGAGGTGGACCTTCGCTGCAGCATGTAAATGTAATTTGCTCTTCGTGTTTGTCTTTTCTGTCCACGCGCACCATGTTGTGTTCCTGTGTGCCTCCTTTTCTTTGTTTTGTCCGTCTGCTCTAATAGAAGCATGTAAAGCTGTGTGGCTACTGAGTCTTCTGGATATGAAACAAGAAGAAGCAGAAACAGGACCGCCAGGGTCAGCAGAGAATGTTTCAGGGTTATACAGACTCCACAGGATAAAAGGTGTAAACCTTGTGTCTGCATAGCAGCCTCAATTCAAAACGTTAGCAAGTTTAAAGAGGTACAAGATAATATTTTTATTACAGACGTCTCTTTTTCAGCTCAGAAGTTTTGAGTGGTGAAAGTATGTTTTCATCATCAGACTGTCACATTTTCTTATTTTCTCTTGTAAAAGAGGTTTCTGTGATAGTGCCGGATCTCTTTCAAAATTTACTGTACGTTGCGGTGAGGTGACGACTAGAGGAGATGTGAGATGGTCTGATCTCTGCCTCGAGGTCCTGACATGTTCTGATCTTTATCAAACATTTGATATTTCTGTTTTTGTGGAGGAACGATCCGACTCGTCGCTCCGACCAAAGTTAATGCAATTCTTGTTGTTTTATTGTGAAATGTGCTGCCGCTGTGTTTGCTTACAAAATCTGGATCGAGCAGGCTGTTAAATTGTTTGAATGATGTGAGAGGTTAGAGGCAGCACAGACACACACACACACACACACACACACACACACACACACACTCTGCCAGCTCCGGGGATGAAGAGACGACACACTGCTGCCTTGTTTAAAGAGAAGTGATACTTGAGCTGAATGAGTGTGTGTGTGAGAACAGACCATTCAGTGTAAAGTCCACTCAATGAGGCTGAAGGCCACCAGCAGGTCTGCGCACACACACACACACACACACACACACACACACACACACTGTATCCTATGTTTACCTGTTTCTGGAAAAACCCACGGACATAAATTCGAGGAAGAGCAGCTCAGAGAATTTCCAGTCATCAGAAAAACTTAAATCAATGAAATCTGTGTTTGTCTCCAAACAGGAAATACTCTCATGAGTCCATCAAAATAAAATAACACTTTTCCATGAACATCACTAAAGCAACATAAAGACTCTCGACAATTCTCTTAATTCCAGCAGACGCGGCGCAGCATGTTTCAGAAGCATCTCTGAAACTAAAACAAAACAGGTCTCATTTATTTATGAAGGAGCTGCCAACCTTGTCTCACTCCGAAGACGTCGAAATCTGGTGCTTGATCAGTGACTTCCGGTGTCAGACACTGATGATAAAAGCCGTCCTTTCATGTTGGTATGATTTGCGGCCAGTCCCGTTATGGTTTAATCCCCCCCCCCCCCCCCGGCAGCATCAGGGGAAAATGTGGCGGTACAGCAAGGAAAGTTAAGGCAGTGGAAGTTCGCGTAGGACAGGCGAGAGGGGTGGTGGATGGGTCCAACAACCACGGACTTTCACCTGGGAGACCAGTGTTCACTGCCTGTAAGGTTGTAGATCTTACAGGAACCAACACACCCAGGGTACCTTGGACGTTGTATGTCAATGTGGAAAATCCATGATCAAATGCATAATCAAATAAATGAAACATAATCAAAAATCTTAAGTAAGTACAAAAATAAAAACTCTTGCCGGGCCACTTGCACAAAACACCTTAACTTTTCTCCTTTAAGTATGACACTTTGGGCTTAATTTCTCTCTAGCTGAGGGACTTACACAGTTGCACAGAATCCCTTAAAAGGTTTCCTTTGTCAGGAAAACCATTAACTCATTTACTGAGTTGAAAGTGTTTTACAGCGGTTAAATGTTTCCACGGAGATTGTTTGTTTGTTTGGACTCAGGCATGTGACGCCTGTTATCGTCTCACAAAGTTGGCTGATAGTTAGATCATGCAAAAAATGGCAGAAGAAAAGAAGACAAGAAAACCACATTGGTCAGAGGAGGAAAATGATTAAACTTCTGGAGGAATACATTCAGAGAAAGCACAAACTACGAAGTAAATTTGATCTCCAAATACCAGAAAACAACTGTAGGAAGAAGCTACGAAAATTAATTAAGTCAAATCTAAAGAGTAAAATCAAAATCGTATCTGTTGAGTTCTCCTGGTCACAGATCACTCTTCTCAGGGTGTGTTAGATTTTTCATTTATCACCATTAACTCAGTCACGTTAGAGTCAAGATAGAGTCAGGGGTACCTTAAGTTTTGTTTTTTTAAACCTTGCTTTGGTTGCGAAGGTCTTCTGTGCAACAGTCTAGATAGTCCTTAAGTTTAAGACCAAGACAAAGAGAAAACCATAAATACTCAAGTAAACATTTTAAGAAAAACTTAAGTAGAAGACTTAAGGGTGTTCTGTGCAACTGATTTTATTTTGAGGAAACCTTAACTAGGACTTTAAGGAAAATCTTAACTTAAGGTGTTTTTAAATGAAGTCAAATTTGAGCTTCTGTTTGAGCTTTAACTGAGTCTGTAAAACACATACTAGGAGCGAAACACACTGTTTACACAGTACTGTCATATCCACCTCCCACATGTATATAAAACATCTTGTTACTTGAACCATCCCATAATTATTCCAGCTGTCTTTGCTCTCTGCACTCATGTGTTACTGTACAAACAGAACAACAGGACATGGCAGCATCTTGTATGTATTCACCATCATAGTTAAATTTGTACCCAATTTCTCTTGGTTGATGATGCAAAGCAGGCCCTTGTGTTGCCATGGCAACCCCCGAAATTAATTTACTGACGGAGATCGCCGATCTGTTCTGTATCAGAGTAAAAATCCAATTAGTGAAGCCGCCAGGTTAAAGTATCTCTCCCAGGAAGAGAGGGCCACTCCAGTAATTAGACTGGGCCCCAGTAATGAATAATAAATACAGCCAGTGATGACGGTGTGCGTCCAGACACTGGCCTGATACTGGGAAAATTAGAATTCATACAGTGATGGGATCATGTGTTATTGATTAGAACGTGGTTAATAATTTGTGAATATCAGCTGAAGTGTTCACATCGTGAAGGGGTGGGGGGGGGGCTAAAAGCATCACCGTGACAACCGCAGTACATCGACCGCCGTGGCTGCGGGGTCAGAAACAGGTCAAGTGTTTTAGAGCTTCAACAAACCACAAGATGTGACCTTTGACCCCAAGTAGCTCTTTGCTGACAGTTCAACTCTGTCTGTGTTTACAGTCTGCCTCTCTCCACCTCTGTGTGTCACACACACACACAGTATTTACTGCAGAAGAAGAAGTGTGTATTCTGCAGTTTTTCTCCAATGGTGGTGAAATATTCAGATCCTTGATTGGAGTAATACCACAGTAATACCACACTGAAGTATATACACTATGAGCATAATCAGGAAAATAAAGTTACAAGACAACTGTTTTTATTTTAATTATAACATATTTAGAGGACGTTTCTGTCCAACAATAAGTGCGTTAAACCTCTTTAGGAATAAGATTATTTAGTTGTTTTTATATTTTCATGACCGCTGTTGTGTCTCCACTCCAAAATAAACAATAAATATACAACAGAATAAATACATCAATTAAGACAAACTTTATCCCATAAAGTGCTGACTTTATGAGTTTTTAAAAGCGTCTTACAGACAGCTGCTGAGTGCTTCTGCTGACATTAATTATTTACTCATTAACATTCACAGCGGCTGATTTTGCAGAGTCGACGCTTTTGTTTGCTGGTTACAAAAAAGCATTTAACAGTTTATCAGTTACACATGCATCATATACAGTTACATATTAGTGTATGAATATGTATATACTGTATTAGTTGTGTAGTAGGTTGGCCACAGTCAGGTTTTTATAGAGTAACAGGTTATTTAAAGCTTCACATCCCCTGAAATACTCAGGACACGACCTGAGCTGTGACCCTGAGCTCACACTGTCTGTGTGTACTGTAAATAGATCTTTCATGGTATCTGTATATTTATATCTACTCTCATGTCGCCAGACCTGTTTCCACAGTGCTGTGTCAGCGCCAGAGAAAGGTCTGGAGACACTGATTATCTTTTTTAATCTTGTTTTTGTTTCACTGAACCTTTATGTCGTCTTGGGCGGCGCGAAGTCCAGGATGCAGTGACGCTGCTCTTGGAAAATAATGTCAGGGGTGAACTGGTGTTGGTGGATCATTTGCATGTGGAGAGGCGAGGAAATGGCGCCACGAAAAACATAAAGAGTCGTATGGCACTCGGAACATATACATGACATTAGAGAAAATCGATTTATTGTGTCAGTCTGACTGAAACCAGACTTTTAAAATACATATTAACATATTAGACCGACTGAAATCCTACTAAATTAAATTTCTCAAAATCAGACTAACACACCCAGATCATGTGACTCCTGCATGTATACAGTCAATCAGACCCAAACTGGCTGAGGCGCTCTGAGCACGCTCCACAGTTTCCGCCCCGGGCTTTGACCCGGAAGTCCAACAGCATTAAATGTGTAAGAGAAGAAGAAGCCGGTAACAACATGGAGAAATCTACATCCAGAGCCGTGACTTTTTGGACGGACCAAATGTACAGAGCTGTAAAGTTGTCCACCATGGTACCAGTTAGCAGCTAGCTAACCGTAGCTAACTTGTTTGTCCATTGTTTGGTCTGTGACGTAATAGGTCAACAGGAAAAAGGTCCAATACTAACAAGCTGAAAGGGGGCATATCTCCACCTATCGTAGAGGAGTCGCACATACTTGGCTCAATAAATGGATTCCTCTCCCGTGCTTGTATACTGGGACAAGGACAGTAGGCCAGTTAGATGTCCTCGTCCAGCTGGAACTGTTGAATCTCTTTGTGGTAATTTTGTGTCCTCTGCAGTCATTCTAAGTTGTGCTGCTCCGTATGTGTTAATTTGAGCTTGACATTTTGCGTGTGAAGGCTGAGAGGGGCTGATATTTTGGTCCCCTGGGCCTGTGCCCAGTAAACCTCTTAAATAATCCATCCATACATTTTGATGCTTGTACCTTTGTTCTTTTGCTAAAGAAACATTTTGACTTCGCACACTTTGGTAAAACTACTTTCACTTCTGTGTGAACGATCTGAATACTTCTTGCACTTTGCAAAAAAAGAAAAGTGATGGTGGCACAAAGCAAAGCAACATACTGTGTTTATATTTGCATAGAAGTGTATTTAAAATATTCCTGTGAAGATGCTATAATTTGATATGCAAAGTATGTGTGCACAGACGAGTGTGACGGTGTTACTGGATGATCCTGTACAGGGAAATATGATCCAACATGAAAACCGACTTCATGTTTTTATATCTAAATATGGCTTTGGGACATTTTTGTGCATCCAGGTGTCTCTGAGAGGGAATTTATCATCATCCTCCTGCATGTTGTTGCATGTTGCTGTATGTTGCTTCATGTGGCTGCATGTCCCTGCGTGTTACTGCACGTTGCTGCGTGCTGTTGCAGCCACTGGAAGCTGCTGAATGATAAAGCTTTAAAGAACCCGTTTATGAGCTCAGCTAATGTCTCTGTGTGTCTGAGTCTTAATGGCCTTTAGTTTGCTGGAGGAGTAAATCTATCAGACAGATGCAGCACTGATGGAGTATTACTGCTGACTGTTTATCAGAGGAGGAGATTGTTCAGTCTGGGAATGGCGTTTACTTTCTTATGAACTGGAGTTTGTTTGATATCATCAGCAAACACTGGCTTTTCCTGCACGGTCACAGGAACCAGCTCATACCAGCGTCCACAGAACTTTATAACATGTTAACACAGTAACAGGAGCTGCAGCTGTGACCCGAGCACTGCACTAAACAGGTGCATGATGGGATGGATCCTTAAAGACAATTATGAGACTAGAAAATATGACCATTGAGCTGATTTAAAAGAAAATAAATAAATCAAACAAGGGATGTCCTTGGCAACTAATTTCCTTGGCGACTAAACCAAGATTTTTATCAAGACTAGTCGACCAGTCTAAAAAAAGGTCTCAACACGGTGTATTCAGGCTCAACTTATTCCATTAACTTCCTGAAGCCTTTACCGTCAACGAAGTTAAGTGGAAGCATATCTTGTGAGGTCATTGTCGTGATAAGCTGCGTTATCTTCTCAGACCGGGCGGGATCACAGCGTTGCTGGGTGAACAATGCAAATTGGCCTGTGTGCTAGCAGCAGCAGCAGCAGCAGTAATCGTTCTGTGCAGGTTAACGTCCAAATGCTTGAGTTGAATATGGTTGCGCACAGTTATTTCTGACACAGCCTACATGCTACCTTATTTTAATTTTCTAGATCAAAGTGCTGCCGAACCGTGCTGGTTTTGTGAGAGGACATCTCTCCAATTTAAAACTCCAGTCTACTTGAGCATTACCGCAGAGAGCGGGACTGCCGTCTGACGGCTCTGTAGCACCCACTAGTGATGAGCGACTGCATGACAGTTAAGCGGCCTTGTACATGAATAAAACACTGATTGGTTTAACCGAGGGGGCGGACGTTTAATCGCTTTGACGACTAATCGCACGCATCCCTAAATCAAATCAAGAAAAAGACACTGTTTTGTTACTTTTTTATTTCTTATACTCGATGCACAATTTGACAAAAAAGCATTAAATAGTAACGGCAGCTGAATGCAGGTAGAATGGTAGTTTAATTCGCTTCTGTCTGTATGTTCAGGTGGGCTCACAGTAAGAGTGAATTAATACGTGCTCAACAATCAACTTTTGTTTTTATGCAGAAATAACAACACAACACTCAGAAATGCAGTTCTTAAACTATACTTGATTATTAACCTTAGATTTCAGGTTTATTTCTTAATATTTTTGTCAAATAAGTATTGATTTATTGCTAATAATAATAATTATAATGCATTTTATTTAAAGGTGCATTTCAAAGCACTCGAGGACACCTTACAAGACACAGTTAAAAAAAACAAGCAGCAATGTATCCATAGATCGTAAAATCAAACAAAACTGTAATACACAACAAAGTTAATAAAATGACGAGACAAAAATCATAATTATAAAAATTAGGTATAAAATTATCATCAGTGAAAGTCTCCATATGTGTGTCAGCAAAAGACTGAATATGCCAGTTTGAAAAGGTGTGTTTTCAGATGAGGATTTGAAAGTGTAAAGGGAGTCAATATTGTGAATGTTGTGTTGGAGACAGTTTCAGAGACGGCGGCAGAACGGCTGAAAGCTGGAGAGCAAAGGAGGATCTCAGAGTACAGGACGGTGTGTAGATATGAAGGAGTTCAGACAGGTAGGAAGGGGCGTGGTTATTAAGGGCCTTAAAGCTGAGAAGCAGAATCTTGAAATCATTTAACAGTTGATACTTACTGATTCTGAATATCTGAAACGGTTTCAGTTCTCATTTCTGGCAGTATTGATGAGAGCAGTACCAGCTGGGCTTCCTCGTTCTCTCGTATTGCCAAAATACACGGGACACTGACACAGCATGGCGCAACACGTCTATTATGGCATACCCGCAACATTATAATCGACTGAAGCTGCTACACTGACCACAGTAGCTGAGCGTACCCGAGCAGGCACCACACTACTCGCTATTTAGGGCGGCAGCAGCTCAGTCCATGGGGACTTGGCGTGGGAACTGGAGGGTCGGCGGCTGAAGTCCCTTTACGGACCAAGTATAGAGCCTGGTTGTAGCTGGAGAGGTGCCAGGTCGCCTCCTGGGCGCTGCATTTCCTGAGCTTTTTGTCTGAAATGTTGTTTTTTAGTTTCAACTGTTCACATATTCATAGAACAATTTTTTTGTGGGTCTTGAAAGATTAGTGAATATGATCCAAAATGCTGGAGGTGGCTGGCAACTCTGGCGGGGAAAGTCTTAGTACTGTGACAAACTTTCATAAAGTTGTTGGCTGTTGATGCATTTTTTTCTTGCTCTTTGTATGTGCTGTAAATTGCCTTTGAGTTAATTATGAAGCACTCTGAACAGTTTGTTGTGTTATCATAATTTAAATGTACAGAGGGCTTTGATGAAAATGATCTACAGGAACAGGAATATTAAAATGATAAACTCCAGGCTGGCTCCTTTAATCTGTCGGCAGTCATGTGATCAGGTTTTATGTTCTTCTTATCTTCATTATGGTTTTTTATGATCCTTAGAGACCATCAGTACAGTAAACAGGAAGTACTCAGGTCCAATCACTGACCCCACGATAGCTCCCTGGGGGATTCTGGGTAACGCTGATGATGTCCCTCCTGCTCCCCAGATGAGTTTCCTGTCAGCAGTGAAGGTGGTCTTGGAGCCTTGCAGGCCAGCCTCAGGGCAGCAGGTGTTTTTTTTTAACTTCGGGCTAATGAGGAGGTCACATGTCACATAATGACTGGGAGGAATGCACCAGCACTGGGAGGACTGGAAGGAAGCACGGGGTGGATGGTAAACCAGTGTGGGAGCAGAGCAGAGGAGGAAATGTAAATCTGTGTGAACTCTGTGTAACAGAAGAGAGGAGCATCAGAGCGCTTATAGACAGGAAGCTTTTATCTTATAGACAGGAAGCTGCACGGACAGTATCATATGCTCAGGAAATGTATGAGTCTGTATGTGGAGGATGTCTCTACGCCCCGGCTGAGGGAACATCGAGTCTCAGCAAGAAATGTTGTGTTTTCATTTCTTTTAATTCTTTTTTCTGAAAAACTTGGACAGAACGCTGAAATTAGATGATTCTGTAAAACCTGATGGTTCAAAGTAACACTGTAATGATGCGAGCACATGCAAGAACTCTACATGACAGACTTATGTCCTGTCGTCTTCACCTACATCCTGTCGTCTTCATGTATGTCCTTTCATCATCACCTATGTCCTGTCATCATCACCTATGTCCTGTCATCATCACCCACTTTGTCATCTTGTCGTCTTCACTTTTGTCCTGTCGTGTTCACCTACGTCCTGTCTTCTTTACCTATGTACTGTTGTCTTCACCTACATTTTGTCTTCCTCACCCATGTCCTGTTGTGTTCATTTATGCCCTGTCATCTACACCTACGTCATGTAATCTTCACCGACGTTCTGTCATCTTCGCCTACATCCTGTTATCTTCACCTATGCCCTGTTGTCTTCACCTACATCTTGTCTTCCTCACCTATGTCCTGTCGTGTTCACCTATGTCATGTAATCTTCACCGACGTTCTGTTGTCTTAGCCTACGTTCTCTCGTCTTCACCTACATCCTGTCATCATCACCCACTTTCTGTCATCTTGTCGTCTTCACCTACATCTGTCATCTTCACCTACGTCCTGTCGTCTTCATGTATGTCCTTTCATCTTCACCTCCGTCCTGTCGTCTTCATGTATGTCCTTTCATCTTCACCTCCATCCTGTCGTCTTCACCTACGTCCTGTCGTCTTCATGTATGTCCTTTCATCCTTTCATCTTCACCTATGTCCTGTCGTCTTCATTCCTTTCATCTTCACCTATGTCCTGTCGTCTTCATTCCTTTCATCTTCACCTATGTCCTGTCGTCTTCATTCCTTTCATCTTCACCTATGTCCTGTCGTCTTCACCTCCGTCCTGTCGTCTTCATGTATGTCCTTTCATCTTCACCTATGTCCTTTCATCTTCACCTCCGTCCTGTCGTCTTCATGTATGTCCTTTCATCTTCACCTATGTCCTTTCATCTTCACCTCCGTCCTGTCGTCTTCTTGTATGTCCTTTCATCTTCACCTCCATCCTGTCATCTTCACCTATGTCCTGTCGTCTTCATTCCTTTCATCTTCATGTATGTCCTTTCATCTTCACCTATGTCCTTTCATCTTCACCTCCGTCCTGTCATCTTCACCTATGTCCTGTCATCATCATCTATGTCCTGTCATCTTCATTTATGTCCTTTCATCTTCACCTACGTCCTGTCGTGTTCACCAACATCCTGTGGTCTTCACCTATGCCCTGTGGTTGTCACCTACATCCTGTCATCATCACCTATGTCCTGTCATCTTCACCCACTTTCTGTCATCTTGTCTTCTTCGCCTACGTCCTGTCGTCTTTACCTATGTATTGTTGTCTTCACCTACACTTTGTCTTCCTCACCTCGTGTTCATCTATGTCCTGCCATCTACACCTACGTCATGTAATCTTCACCGACATTCTGTCGTCTTTGCCTGTATCCTGTTGTCTTCACCTACATCCTGTCATCATCACCTATGTCCTGTCATCTTCACCCACTTCCTGTCATCTTGTCGTCTTCATCTATGTCCCGTTGTTTTCACCTATGTCCTGATGTCTTGCCATCTTCAGCTACGTCCTGTCGTCTTCACCTACATCCTTTCATTGTCATCTGTGTCCTGTCGTCTTCATCTTTGTCCTGTCATCTTGTTGTCTTCGCAACACCGACAAAAAAAAAAAGCTGTCCTTTCACATTGGCATTATATGCGGCCAGTCCCCATGATTGTTCAATGGCGCCCGGCGGTGTCAGTGGGAACACCGCAGGACAACCTATGTCCTGTGATATCGAAGGAAAACAGATGTAACAGATACTACTCTTCATATTTTTTGCGCCTTTTTGTTTATGGGACTTCTTCAGGACAGTTTCTCTCCAAGCGTCGATCATGATACGAACAGAACAGCGAGCTGCTCTCTAAGATGTTACTACACAGTGTTTACTGAAACCTCACAGGGTGCCCTTAACCAACAGATAAACATGTCCTCTGCCACTGTGTGAGTGTGTTAGTATTCTGAGAGCATTACATCAGCACACACACTGAATATATCTCAGGTGTGTGTGTGTGCGTGTGTGTGTGTGTGTGTGTGTGTGAGTTCATGTTATCGTGGGCTGCAGCAGCAGAGAGACAGCGCGGGGGATAAGGACACGCTTCACAGTCTAGAGGACGTCTCACCTCAAATGTGTGTGTGATTGTTGAGTGATTGGAGACGGTGTGAGTCAAGTCGATTCCTTCACAGACTCACAGACACACACACACACACACATACAGGGTTGTCATGGTGACCGAGCAGCAGGAGTAGGGAGGCTGACAGACTGCAGTCAGTTAGCCTCTCTGTCAGCTGTGATCCTTCAGTCTGTCGCTCTGAATCTTTTTTGTTCCGCGACACGTTTTAGCATTTCAGTCAAATGTCAGGGACGCACAGTCGGTATGAGTCTTCATTTTCCTCCAGCTGTCTGATCCTGAACGCCTCGCTGCCCCTTCCTCCTCCTCAGACTCTCTGCTGCTTTGTTTTTAGCACACATGCTAATGTGGCGGCCATATTGGCAGCCTCTGAGAACCTGGCAGTTGTAGTGACAGTATTTGTACTTTTACTCAGAGCTGTGGTGCCAGTCAGTATTTTTATTTGTGTATTAACAACCCGAGGAGGAGTTTATAGTTTATACACACGACCCTGAATTTATTTAATTAGCAAATATTATTTTTGTTCATGTTTGATTGATTTTGGTTGCAATTCATATCCTGGATTTTTAGGGAGAAAAACAAGAAACAAAGAGGCCTGTTCACATGTTAAAAAACAGACCTCATTAACCAGGCCACTTACTCCTACTAGGAACTGAATCCCAGTTAAACCCAGTTGAAACCAGTGAGTTCATCTGGTCTGACAGGAGGGTAGGAACCAAAACGCTGCCAGATTTTTGTTCCTACCATCTCTTTGTGTCTGTTCCTATTGGATGTGACAGCTGATATTGAGAGGAAGCGGCATGTGAAAATATCTAAGCGCTGCCAAACTGACCGGTGTGTGTGTGTGGTGTGTGTGTGTGTGTGTGTGTGTGTGTGTGTGTGTGTGTGTGAGAGCGTGATAATGACTCTGTGACACAAAAACGCACACTCAAACAACAGTATTGACTAAAGGCTCAAATACACACAAATCCACTCCACATATCGACTGAAACAAGAGCTCAGACGGCGTGTATGTGCACACACACACACACACACACACACACATTTTGTACGATGAAGTCATGGTGTTAGATGATACTGTTTGGGTTTGAACCAGAGAGACTGTGTGTGTGTGTTGGACATTTAGTGCATTATATCACCAGTGTTGGAAGAAGATACTTTGCTTCAGTTATAGTACTAATACCACTTACTAATAGTATTAATGCCACACTGTAAAATACTCCTCTACAAGCGTATATATATGTATATTACTTAAGTGAGAAGTATTACCAGCAAAATATACTTTAAGTATCACGGGTTAAACTACTCATGATGCTGAGAAAGGACCCCTGTGAGTGTTTCGTACTATTTTATATATTGGATTATTTGATCAGTATTACTAATGCATTCATGTGTAATTATGATTTTACTATAGTAGCTGGTCAAGATGGTGCTCATTTGACTGTTGTAGGGAAATCCCGATCAAGTTTTTTGCCCCAGATCCTGAACTGAGTGATTAATTTCGACCATCTGCTGATACCGAGTCCTGATCCCAGATATTTCCTATAAAATAATACAGCTGCACAGTGCACACTTGAATTGCACTGAAGTTATTCAGATCCAGTGTATATGCTTTACAGCTGAAAAACTCTCGAATGCATAAAAAATCTGTGCACCCAAACTGTTCCTTATTGTTTATTTATTCAATTATTTATCCATGTTATTATTTTATTACAGTTGTAAGTATAGGCACCACTCATAACCCTAGCAGCACAGAAGCTAGCAGCACACCAGCTGCAAGTCAGATTTTAGCAGATCAGCTGATGTCCCGTATAGTCAGCAATGCTGCAAAATTAGGAGCGCTCAAGATGATCAGCTTGCGGCACATAAAAACACATGTAGTGTGTGTATGTGTCTCTGAAACTTGACAGCAGGGGAGGCGCAGAGCTGTGCGCCCACGGCAGAGACTTGGCGTACTTTTTTATTGCATGACTGTTTTGGTGCAAACATTTACCTGCCACTGTGGAGATTTACTCGCCAAACAGAAAAGGTACCGGCATTTGGCGCTTGGCTGGTTTTAATTTCGGACCCTGTCAACGGAGCTTTGCGGAGACATCGGGTTTGCCTTCAGGCAGGACGCAGTAGCGCTCTGAAGCCGCTTTATCAGCTTCCAAGCAACCCAAAACTGTTGAACGCAAGTAATAAACTTCTTGATATACACTGTCGGAACAAGTGTGCTGTTAGTTACATGGCTTGTTCTCTTGGACCACAACAGCATTCCGATTGCTTGTCGCCAAACCGCGTCAGAGCTCATTACCATAAAGTTAAACGAGTTTTAACTCCCCTCCGGGCTGCTCCGGTCATTTTGGACGCCCAAGACGCATGACCAGGTCGCCAAAGTCGCCGAGCTCTCATTGGAAATGAATGACTTCTGATGTTTTGGAAGCTCTGGTCGCTGTTGGTTTAAACGTACAGTTAGAAGAGAGGAGAGGAGCTGATTTGCTTTTTACTTCACTACATCACTCCTGCAGCTTCTTCAAAAATTCAAATTTCAAACTGTTACAGAGTGAAGTACCAAAAAAGGGACCACTGGGTGCCTGTACCGAGTTCTAGGTACTAGAACTGGTACCAGTATAAGCAACTGTGAACCCTACCTGACCAGGCGTATTCCTGCACCATATTTTTGCATCACACTAGTGAGAAACTGCTTTCAGTTTTTCAGTTAAAAATAGTGGAGCCCGTGGAAGTTTGTAATCTTCGTCATCTACTCTCAGAAAACTCAAAATGACTCCATATGTCTGAGGAAATGTCAGTGTGTCCATTTCTGTTGTCATTTTCCTGGCAGCCGTTTTACCTAAAGTTTATCACACGTACATCAAACCATATGGTGTACGTATCGTCATATAGTGAAATCAGAATTTCCATAAAGCGCAGCATCTGTTGAAGGTGTCCTGATTAAAGGTTTACCTGCCTGCTGATTGGAAACACACACTTTCCACAGACATTTCTGAAGTTTTTCTGACAGACACACCTGACTGAGAGCAGACTGATTCTCCTCCATCTGTTTGTTGTTTTGTTTGAGAGGAAAAACAGAAACTGCTTTTGTTTCTGTCGTTCACTCAGCCTTTTTGGCTAACGTGCTAATGCTCCTAGCAGCTCTCTGCTTCTTTGTGTCTGCTGTGCTCTTTAGTTTCTGATGTTTCTCTGTTGTTCTTCAGTCGGTTCTTTTGGCCGTCCTGCTGCTTCGTCCTGCTCTCTGTGTTTCAGTCCGTCTGGCTCGAATGCTAATGTTCCTACCATTCCTCTGCGCTCTGATCTGTGTGAATTAATGGAAGAAAAGAAGAATAGCGCTTTGTTTTGTTCTGCTGTTCAAACTTCAGTTGCGGTCCGAGGGTAGTTTCTGTCCGCCTGCTGTTTTCCATCGTGCTAGATGGTTTTTTTGCTCTTATCTCAGCAGCAGATATTTATTTTTCAGAACTGGAGATAAGACGCAGGATCTTGGCGTCAGGCTGATTTTACAGAAGGTTACCAAAGGACAGAGAGAGAGTCTTCTCACATTATAAATCAGTGCGAACAGCAGAGGGGGGTTGTTGGGAGGCTTGTGAAAAATCACAGACGAGGTGTGAACATTCAAAGTTAGCTTCAACTCACTTTACTCAAACTTTCCTCAGATAATCTTGAAGATATCTGAGGGAGAATTCTGTCATGGTTTTGATCACAGATAAGGGTAAGATGGAGCGCCACATCGACATGTGGATGGGTGTGGCGTCGGTCGGATGTGGATATTGTACGTCTAGATTTACTGGTCCGACCTTCAGCTGTGGTCATGAGCTCTGGATAGTAAACAAAAGAAAAGAGACCTTAGATATAAGCTGCCAAAATTATTCTTCTTGGCAGGGAGGCTAGTATTACCCTTGAGACTGAGTCACACCTGAAAGTGGCACAGCACACAAGTTTATTCATACAAAGTCGTCACGCTAGAAGCTTCGAGACATAGTCACTTCTTGCAGGCCCATTGGTGAAGTACTGTAGCTGGAGCACTAACCAGCAGGACACATGCTTGAATCGCTGGCTTGACTAGACTTCCTGCTAGTAAGTCCACTCAATTAATGTAAGATGTTTGTAGCATCAGTTCTCATCTCATAACCAACTAACTGGCTCTTTAAAGGAGCAGTTCATACTGAGGTCGGACATGATGGTCTTAAAAGTTCATGGTGCAACACAGCTGATATTTGGGGTTGTTTTAGACAGTCTAACGTGAAGTTGCCAAGCGACTGTAACCAGCACCACATCATACTAAACAGAAATCCCAAGTCTGGAGCTGATCTTCTTCCAGGTCTTGTTTTTTTAAATGTGATTCATGCCTAAAATATTGTCTTTGGGACGGATGTAATAACATCCTCACTCCGACCTCGTCACATGTCCACGTTTGGTCATGGACTTTCCACGTCCACATATGACGTCCAAGGTACCCTGGGTGTGTTGGTTGTTGACGTTCTGGGACGCCGTGTCAACTTCAGCCTGTTACATGCATTGTCTGTTTTCAAAATACACTTCTGTTTTCACAGGAAATGTACAGTTTGCATACAGTCTCTTTCAAAATAAAAACACTACGTCAGTTCAACACCGCAAATCGACCTTTATTTTCAACAATACAAATGCATGTGGTTACGCTTAGCCAGCACTCACATGTGGTTGGGTCTTGGCTATACAATCTCACGGGAAGCGAACACTGGTGTCCCGGGAGAAAGTCAATGGTTGTCCCGCCCATCCGATGCCTTAACTTGCATTGTTGTCCTGCTGCATTTCCTCCTGATGTTGCCGGGCACTATTAAACAATAACAGCAACCAGCTGTGTGTCATGCTGATGTGAAAGAGCAGTTTTTTTTGTCTGATGCGGGAAGTCGCTGACCAAGCAGCGGTTTTCAGTGACTTTGGAGTGAGACAAGTGGATGTAAAGCTCTGGCAGCCCTGCACTAAAACAATGAACTCCTCCATTTTACCAAAGACTGATATTTATGAAATAAAGGGAAAATATCAGCTGACTATGATTGGCTGTTACTTGTCACAGAGACATGTGAGACATAGGTGCTTTGGATAACTTATACGCCATGACGACATCACTCTCACTTTTGAGTGTGCCTACCACTCATCTACATTGACAATAGTTGATTTTAAGGGCACTAAATCAGGTGGTGTATGTCTGGGCCCTAAAACAGTCAAAACGCACATTTAAATCCATGCAGGATGTACTTGGGGTAATCCCACTGACATGAACTGATTGAGCTTTGAAAATGCTCCTGTCTTGAATGATGGTCTGACCAGGAGTCCACTCAGCACATCACATGACGTGTACTAGATAGGAGGCATTGCGCTGCAGTGTATCAAAAGCATGGGATGTACAAGCAGGGAGGGTGTGTGGAAAACATGCGTTGTTTCATGGGCAAGAGGCCAGACATAGGACAGTAGTGCCAAGTGTTGCAGGATGGCGCATCCATATGCATCAGTGTGAGCTTAGCAGCGCTTGACAGTGCGAGCGTTTCACTCACATTTGCGACTAAAAATAGGTGTGTGCGAACTGTAAAAAATATTTAGGGGCACATGTGTGCATAAAAAAATCAGCCGAAGCAGCCTATATTTTTGTCAATAAAAAAATATGATAATCTAACCGCAAATGTTGGAGGAACTCCAGCCACCTTCCCTCTTCGCCGTGTGACATGGTTATGGGCGGTTTTCCAAGCCACTGTCGGCACAATGAATATAAGTCCCACTGTCGGCAGGGTGGAAATAAGTCAAAGTGTGGCGGAGGAGATGGACCGGGTTAAGCGGCGGACCTCCAGGGAAGCCTGCTCCGTTCTCCCCGCAGTTAGGGACCGTTCGCTGCAGTTAGGGACCGTTCGCCATGGTACCGCTGCTGGGCAGGGTGGAAATAAGTCCTGCAGAGTTTCAGAGGACCTGGAGAATGTTTTAGGATAGTAATAACATTATATAAGATAATCATATTGCAAAGATAATATATATATGATAATAACATTAAAGACAAAATTAAATTGCAATACTTTTTCAAAACTTGATGATTTTACCTTTCTGTACATTTTGTATACAAATTCATTAAATAATTTTTCTTGTAAATGTCTATTTGCATCACGTTTATTACAGAAAACACATTATTTGATCAATTTACATTGTGCCCCTAAAGTTCTTTGTGCGCTCCTTACTTTTTCAACTTAGGAACACAGGTGCTCCTTGGGAAAAAAGTTAGCGTCAAGCCCTGCTTAGCCACCACCAGTATACGTAAAAAATAGTAGAGGCAGCTGTTTTAATGTGCCTTGTCTGGTGGTGTTGCATTTTAGCCTTGAAGAGTTCAGATATCCAGAAGATGCTCTGAGCAGGACCTTCTGCTTCTTTGCATCAGAGGGACCCAGTTGAGGTGGATGAGACCTGCTGGAGGGGACCAGGGGCAGATCCAAAATATGCTGCAGGGATTATAAACCCTGGGTATGCCTCGCGGGACTTCAGGAGGAGCAGGGGGATGTGGCTGGGGAGAAAGAGTTGAGGTATAGCTGTTTATGTTGCTGTCACGACCTGAAACCAGATAAGCAGCTGACAATGATTGGGTTTTATTAGGAACACAGCAAATGGGTTTCTGGATTGCTGAGGAGCTGAAATGCACACCCCCAAAATAGTAACGACAGGTCAGGTGTATCTGCTGTCATGAGCCGACTTCTGGGGGCCTTTATTTGACAATCGAAAGTGTTACCAGCAAGCCACACAGTCAGGCACAAAAATCCAGAACCAACAGTATTGTTCACTTATACAGTTTATTTTTTGCAATCAGTCCTTACTTCTCTTTTTCTGGTAAATGTCACAACTTCCTACACACAACGTTTGGTGAGAGTTTTTACTCATTGTGCAGAAACAGCTGTGAGAGAGGAGATCTGTTCACTCTGAGTCTCTAACAAAGGTTGGCTGTGTTTATTTTCTAAAGTGTGTTTGTCGTCAGTTTAACACACAGTTAGGTTAGTTTCACTGGTGTAACAGAGCCTGAAGCATCACTACTGTTGCTACGGTTACCTGCAGTTTAATTAACTGCATCTTGGTTAAACTGTGTTTCTGGCACCACAGAGTAAAAGAACTGGTTTCCAGTTACTCTGCTGCATGCTGAAAGAGGGATGATGTCATTATTTTGAAGCTCTAGCCTTGGCATGCCAGGTGTGTTCACACTCCTCACATACCTGCCTGCTTCTGTGTGTGTGTGTGTGTGTAGATGGGGGGATAATTGACTTCCTGTGACACTGCCAGACTGAAATCACAAGGTGTCACCTGTTTCGTCTTTCCAGCTGTTCGTCTCTTTGTTCTCCAGTTCACCCAGAAGACAGAAATATTATAGAAATGCAGATCAGACGCTGCTCTGCCCCAGCAAACATAGAACATAAATGGCAGATAAGATGCACACACACACACGCTCTTTTTCTCCCATGACAACAGACAAATTATGACAGTTTATTCCCAACAAATCTACTGATGGAGCAGAAAACCAGTGGCAGAAGTTCAGAAAGTCAGTCTGACGTCTTTACACTCCAAACTCTGGGGATTTAGCTCATGTGGTTTTATTTTGAATCAAAGTTCTCTAAATGAAAGTGGTTTGGATGGATTATAAAACCATAAGCAGCTGGATTAAAGCTCTTTCTTTTCTTTGTTATCATCAGATTAACTGCGGACGGAGAGGTTAGATGTTGACAACCAGTTAAGTCTGTAGATGTAAGAAAAGCTCCGGCTGGATGACACTGATCTGCTCTCAGTTTGAAGTGAAGCGATGCGAACCAAACAAAGGAAGTCCTCCTGTTGACTCAGATCTGCAGACACAACTCCAAACATCTGTTAGGTTCCTATTTGTCCTCGTGTTTCCTGCTGTCAGAACGTGTTAGTGTGTTTGCTGTTGTACGAGATCATTTTCTGGCCCCGTGGAGGAGAACGGAGGAGCAGTCTGAGGGTCGGAGGCTCAGCCAGATTTCAACAAACACACCAACTCTCCTGTTGAGTCTCCGACTGCTGACAGTCTTAATAAGACTACTGCTGCTGCTGATACTACAGTGCTAATACAACTACTTCTGTAACTGGAAACACATAACTGAGATACACAAAGGTGAAGGGCTGAATTAAGGCAAAGCTCAGGGACAACACAAATAGATGGGGAAACAGACGTTAACACTGAACAGGCTGCTGTACTTTGACTACTTCTTCTGTCTGCATGACACCTTCAATATACAGTGTGTGTTTTACTCGAGACAAACACTTAGTACACTTAAGCAACCAAAAAGTTTGACAAAAACCCACCTAAAGGCTAAAGTATACTTGCAGTTTTCGTACACGTTTGGCTGCCACGCGTATTTTACGGTCATTTGGTGCGTAAACTGCACACTTTGCCGCAAGGTAGCGTAACGCGTACGCTAGATGCAATATTGACATGAACACTAGAGACGCTCGTGCGAAGTATACTTAGAGACTGTAAATGTGAGGTCGGAGGTGGACTGGTGAAAAGGATATAATGGAATGAAAGATGTAGGAGTAAGGTAGTCGCCGAAGATGGCGGTAATGCAATGTAACGGATGCCAACCGCCGTAAAACTCCAAAGAAGAATAATTCCCTGTGCTTTTCCTCATCAATTGCTCACATGGGTAAAACAAGGGAAACAAACTCCCCATGTGATTGGTTAAGGGGCCGCACATACCATCTCCGATGGCGGCGGAGATGCCGCCTTTTCCTCTGCCGAGATCTTTACAGCAATAAAATTATGATCTCCTCTTCAGCAAGAGTGTCCATGTTTGTGTTTATCCGGAAATACACTGTCACCGCCTTCTTCGCTTTTCGTGACCTCTGTGTCTGAGTGCTGCGGTCTGCCCCTAGCAGAGACCACCAGTATCAGACGTTTTGGCTGCATCGACGAACGTCTGTGCTGCAGCAAGTATACACAGAGGTGCAGCACACCGTGTACGCATACGTTTGGCCATGGAAGAGTACTTCTCGCTTAAGACACCTTAAACATTCTACTAACCACTTAACATCACCCTATGATTCAACACCATAGCAGCCACATAGGTACTACCCTTGTTAACACTTAGTAGCACCCTGAGCAGCCCAGTCGTTTCTGCAAACTACATACGCCACATTTGTCTGTTTCATACGTATCAAATCAACATTTCTAATGTGATGTTTGTTTATGAGCTGACTTCGTCATTGGGAGTTGGAGGTGTAGCAGTTTAGTGAAACGCCTGCCAAGCTGCCAACCACTGGCAAGACCAACACACTCTCACTCCGACCTTGTGACAGATCCATGTTTGGTCATGGACTTTCCATGTCGAGATACGATGTCCAAGGTACGGTTGTTGACGTCCTGGGACGCCGTGTCAGCTGTACAGTCTGTAGCATCCATTGTCTGTTTCCAAAATACACTTATGTTTTCACAGGAAATGTACAGTTTGCGTTCGTGAATTGACTTTTTTTCTTCAACAACAAACACACCACGCATGTGGTTGGGTTCAGAAAAAAAGAACAGGGTTTGTTTTTACAATGTTTTGGGGAAGCAACTTGGACTTCTTCTGCCTTAACTTTTGTTGTTGTCCTGCTGCATTTCTCCCTGATGCCGCTGTGCGCCAATAAGGGCAACTGTCCACATATCATCCCGACGTAGAAGGACAGCTTTTTCGTCAGTGTCTGAGCTGGAAGTCACTGACCAAACGCCGGATCTTCACCACTTCAGAGTGAGACAGGGTTGTTAGGAAACAAAAAAGGTTTTGGTCTTGGTAGCTAATGTCACTGTTCATAACAGCTGTGCAGGGGATGAATTTTTATATTACTCACCCATTTACATTTTTATTAAAGCTTAAAGTTGCACACAGTCAAGGGTGGGCCGCTTGAGTGACAGACTGTCTGCCGATAATGTCCTCGGCTTCTTAGTCAGATCCACCCCTCAGTCCTCCAAAGCTCCACCCTCTCGCCCGAACATGGTCACTTCTGGCTCCAAGAAACCATAGCAACTGCTGAAATGCCAAACTGGGGGCTTCAAAACAGGAGTCCACAACACATGGTTGATGTCACGGTTTTTGTTTAGGTTTAGGCAACAATACTACATGGTCCTGTTTTAAAATGATGTTTTAGGTTAAAACAAGTACCTGTATATTTCACATTATGTTAAAATGCTTTCTTGTGGTTGCACACGGGACATGATCTGCAGTCTTCCTGGTGACAGTCTTGTTTTGTGACCCATCCACCTCCCCTCCCTCCCTCACACCCGACATGGACTCTTTATACGTCAGTTGCGCTCAGTGTCAAGTATTGCAGTGAATGGTCAACCAATACAGTCACATTACTAACTTCACCAAAACACTACAGCAACAAACAAGCGACTTTCTGTAAGTACAGTTAAGTGTGTAAGTACTGCGTTTTTGTCTTCAGAGTAGCTGAGTTGATAATGAACCGAAGTTACCTCGCTGTGGGACTGTAAACGTCCATCGTCCTTCGTTCACTCAGCAGCTTCATTTCCTTCCCTTCTCTCTTTCTCACACACTTCACTCTGACTCAGCAGGTAAAAACTCAGAGATCCACTTTCCTGTCGGCCGTCCTTCGTGTCCTGTTGCTGTCTGACATCCTGTTTCACATTCAGGAACTCCCATCGGGTTTTTTCTGTCTGTGTTATTTTGAGTTTTCACCATTTCTGCTGTGAACCTGCCTGTTTGTTTTATTTGTGTCAGGAATCGAACAGACTGTTATAGACAAAATGTCAAACCTGCAGAGGTGAATGTCACAAAGTAGTTTTACTCAAGTACTGTACTGTACACTGTGGGGCTATTTGTTTACTCCAGTATTTCCATTTTATACTACTCTGAACTTCTACTTCCACTACATTTTTTAAATAACTGTACTGTGACAACTAATTTGATGTAAATGACAGAAATGACAATTGTCACTTGTTCATTCATTTATCGCTCCTTCTTGTGTGTGTGTGTGTGTGTGTGTGTGTGTGTGTGTGTGTGCATGCCTATTCTGATTACACACCATCTGCCAGTGGGGGGGTGGGGGGTGGGGGTGGTGGGGGGGGCACCCTCGTTAGAGACCTCGTTAGGGACTTGGTTAGAAAGTGCCAGTCCAATCTGCTCCTGAAGCTCAGCCATGTGAAAAGGATCTTCCAGTTTCAGTGTGTGAATATGCAGATGAACATGAAGCCAAACCTCACACACACACACACACACACACACACACACTAAACATGCACACTCACACACGTGCACGCACTCCGAAAACACTTTCTCCAGGACAGGACTTGATTAGTATGCTGTTGCCTTCAGCTGCACAAACAAAATTTCCATCTCTACAGATGATAACATGGAGGCTGGAATAAAGCCAGAGAAATTAAATCATTACAAGAGCTTAAAGAGTAATTGATTTATTAATTTGTGCATTTATAAACATTTTATTAAGTGATTAATTAAAGTGATGTGGTGATTCCAGTTCATGTGTTGGCCTGTTGTGCCCTGTCAGGGCTCCAGACTGGGACCATATTTTTGGAGTGTGCGAGTGACGGTGACTAACACAGTGACAGCTGACTCATGTGGCCTTAAAGGTGCATTGGCAGGTCTGCGTTCCATACAACCTGTGTATGAGGTATCTGTATCGTCACTGTGCTGCAGTTTTATGAACTATGATATTCTCGTCACATTTCACACTGCGTCCAGGCGCCATCTCACACCTCCTTCCTGTCCTCGCAGTTCTTGTACTCATACAACTGAAGCTACAGCCACTAACTACTGTTACTAACAGCAGAACGCTGCCAGCAGGAAACACTGTTTTTGCAACTTCAGAGCAAAGGATTGTGATGCTTAACAACTTCAGTAACATCTGCTGTCTTATGTTCGACACACAGCTCAGTCTCAGTCTCTCACTAGAGCAGCAGCTCCAGTCTCTTGGCCTGTCTGTGGCACGGCAGCCTTCACTGTTGATAGGCTGTTACTCATGACGTGTAACGAATCAGATAGTGTTTGATACCTGCAGCTACTGCCTTGTCCATCATCTGAGTGGAGAGCAGCATGTTGTAGAGATCCTTAGTGCAGTTCATATATATATGTATATACATTCACTGGCCCTAGTACTAGGTTGGACCCCCTCTTTAATTCTTGGTGTCACAGGTTCAACAAGGAGCTGGAAACATTCCTCAGAGATGTTGGTCCATATTGACATGATGACATCACACAGTTGATCCATGATGAGAATCTCCCGTTCCAGCACATCCCAAAGGTGCTCTATTGGACTGAGATCTGGTGACTGTCACCGGACCTGAACCCAATCGAGATGGTTTGGGGTGAGCTGGACCGCAGAGTGAAGGCAAAGGGGCCAACAAGTGCTAAACACCTCTGGGAACTCCTTCAAGACTGTTGGAAAACCATTTCAGGTGACTACCTCTTGAAGCTCATGGAGAGAATGCCAAGAGTGTGCAAAGCAGTAATCAGAGCAAAGGGTGGCTATTTTGAAGAAACTAGAATATAAAACATGTTTTCAGTTATTTCACCTTTTTTTGTTAAGTACATAACTCCACATGTGTTCATTCATAGTTTTGATGCCTTCAGTGAGAATCTACAATGTAAATAGTCATGAAAATAAAGAAAACGCATTGAATGAGAAGGTGTGTCCAAACTTTTGGCCTGTACTGTATATACATATATATATATATAAAAGTGTATGTATATAAAACGGGTGCAACCAAATCATGTGCTGGTGTGATGTACTGAGAGTGTTGGCAGCACCAGCGCTTCTATTGGTAAAGTTAGTCTGGAGCCCTGCGATTAAACAACACTTCTGTGTCGTGTTTTACACTTTCAGCTTTTTCCAAAAAGTTACTTGTGTTCCCAATTTTTTGCAGCTCATGAACTTTTTAAACCACACTTACTCTCCTTCATAGTAAATTGCTGCAACCACATAAACACTTGCTTCATAAAACTTGTTTCACTGTTAATATCTGTTCTCGTAAGGTCAGATCTTAATGGAGGAAAATGAAAGAGGAGTTTATTTAGTTAGGAAAATTACTTTTGCAACAAGAAATCAAGAAGATAAAACATGAAACATGAAGTAAAAACACAGGAAGACAACTAAAGAAATCAACGGTGTTGTACTATAATTGTAACTCCGAGTAAAACACAGGGTTTATAAAGAAAGCTGCAACATGAAGAATAAAGATATCCGACTGATAATCAAAGACTGTGAGACATTTATTGATCAGTGTGCAGCATCAGGATGCATTTACACCTCAAAGCCTTTAAAACCTTTAAAACCTTCCTCCTTCCTGTGAGCTGAAAAACCAGAGGACCATTAACTGTGAGTCATCCTCTGTGTGTGTGTGTGTGTGTGTGTGTGGTGTGTGTGTAAGAGAGAGAGAGAGATGGAGCACGCTGGGTAATCTCATTACCTGTGTGGTCTCCACCAAGTGATTGGTGGCTATTATATTATTACACTAACACACACACACACACACACATGACTCAGCATGACCGCCCGCTCAACTCTGCTTTGTACGACAGACATGTGTGTGTATGTGTGTGAGTTTGTGTGTGTGTGTGTGTCTCTTGGTGTGTGTAGATATGTTTGTGTCTGCTGACTGCTGACCTCTGACCTCACATCATGGCTTTAGTTTTCCCGTTAGTGTTGTGATTTTCTTTGATTAATTACTGGAATAGGCCTAGCTAACACACGCACACGCATGCACACACACACACACACACACACACACACACACACACACACACCTAAGTCTCTGTTACATTACATCCTCTGTAAGGATGTAATCCTGTAGAGAGCCTGGCTTTGTGTTTTTACATTCTTATTATCTCACTCAGACACACACACACACACACACACACACACACACTTATTACTGTATTAACGTGAGAGAAACAAACCTCTTCACTCACTGTCAGTCTGTCAGACACAGTTTGAAGTCCTGCGAGTGCCCCCTACAGGCAGCAGTGTTCACTACAGACACAGATACTGTATGAGGTGAAAGAGACAGGTGCATGCAGGTGTTGTTTAGTTTAGCAGTTTGTCAGCAGGTGAAGCTGCAGCACAGACACACAGATCACGGAGACTATTAACTTGAAAACACTTAAGAACAGATGCTGCAGTTTGGGTCAAAAAATCTTCCTCCTTCTCCTCTTCATAATCTGTGAGATGTGAACACACAGACATGAAACACACACTGATTATTCAGTGTGACTTACACTTCCCAAGGACATCATTATCGCTGATGTCCATCCAGAATAAACGTCTGTGAATCCACTTAGAAATCATAGAAAAGAGACAGCACAGTGCAGCTTTATGCTTTTTATTTTTATCCCCCAAAGTATGACAGGAGCTGTGGTTCCAGAAGAACTATAAGGATGTTTAGTGTGAAATGTCAAATCATAAGGACCTCAAATATTCCTCCTCACTCATTCTCTTCTTGTCTCTGCACGTTCATGAACTGGAGTCCTAACATTTCAAGCTAAAGCACATGCTTATCTCGCGCAGAAACATTTTCACCTTCCACAAAGCATCTGAGTTTGTGTCGTCTCAGACTGAATTCATGTCTGTTCACATCCACTCACGTCTTTACATTCACAAACACCAGCTGATGTGTGATCTGTGTCGCTGCCTGTGGACACCTGGTCAGTCACAGATGCTGTGATGTTACGTCCAGATGTTTCCAGCTGCTGTGGTTCACTGATCTGAATATTGACAGCCAGCATCAAACAGAGAGCGCTTCTCTTTAGAGCCACCATACGGAGAGCGTCTTTGATGCAGCATCCATCTGAAGTAGAGATGCTCTGAGCTAAAAGTAATGGACGCAGCTGCTGTGACATCACTGGTTTGTGGACTCATGTTTTGAAGCTTCGAGTTTGGCATTTCAGCTGTAGCCATCGTGGTGGACAATGTTTGGGTGAGAGGGTGGAGCTGTGGAGGAGCGAGGGGTGGATCTGACTGGAAAGCCGAGGACACTAACGGCAGACAACTTGTCACTCAACGCAGCCCCGTCCTCAATTATGCCCAACTTTAAGCCTTAATAAAATGTAAACAAGCAAATTCACCACACAGCTGTCATGAACAGAAAATTAGCTGCAGAGACAAAAACAGTTTTTATACCAGGCTAAACATGTTTATTTTAACATGGAGGTCTGTGGGGGTTGAGTTGCTTCTAGAGCCTCAAGCTGATGTTCAAAGAACTGCAGTTTTTGGCTTCATTCTTCAGAGGTTGCTGACTGGTTTCTACCTGTGTCTCTGCTGTCTCTTGGATGCCTGCTGCTAACGCTCTGACACCTGGTTGCGACCTTTTTATAAAGCCCTGACGTCACCTGAGAGCGGTGGAGGTACAAACCCATAAATGTCCCAAACATAGAAAATAAGAATAAAAGAACAAAATACCGGGGGAGGGCAAAGTGTCTTCAGGAAAATAAACCGCCACACACTGGGAGAGGGTCAGAGCTGGTGAGTGAGAGCGATTATGCCGAAAATACACCAAGCCGTAGCAAAGTGCGGCCTGTGGTGAGCTGCCATGCAATGGCAAAGGAAAGCTACGATGGCCGTTTGATTCTGCGGTGAAGTGCGGCCAAACTAAAAGTTGGGAAAAGTTTACTTTTAGCGTTGAATTGTGGTCAGAGAATACTCGCAACCAATCAGTAAACCGAGTCCTGTGACTCCTGTGACACGTTGGATCGACGTATGTTACAAAGAATTTCTTCCTGCCTGAAACACATGAACACGTCACCTGGCCATGGACAGGCCTACCTCGTACAGCCCCAGGGACCTACAGAGTCAGGGCCCCTCCTGGCCCTCACCTACAAAATGTCACTCAGATTTACACATACCAATCAGAAACACAAACTGACCAAAAAGAGACAATGTACTTCAGAGACACAAAACAACTACAAAGAGATTCAGAATGACTACAAAACGACACAAAGAAACTACAAACAGATTTGAAATGACCACAAAGAGACACAAAATACAATAAAAAAGTCGTAAAGCAGCTTCAAAGAGACTTAAAATCACCACAAAAGGACACAAAACAACCACAGACACAAAAACTACAGATACAGAACCACAGAGAGACGCGTAACTACTACAAAGAAGTGCAAAACAACAACAAAAATAGGCTCAACAACTATAAAGTCTTTGTGTCTTGCTCCTGTGTAGAAGAGATGGTGGGGTCTTTTTTTATGTCTATGCCCAGGGGTCCAGTGTCTCATGATCCACCCATGTGCCCGACCACATAAAAATGTAATACATTGTTTTTAGGAAAATCCTGCAGAGTATATTTTTAAATAAGATCATGAATTTGTGGCTTTTACTTGTAGTGGAGTACCTGCGCTGACGTAAAACATCTGAGTACGTCCTCCATTATTAACCCTGTGTGAGGACAGGCTACACATCTGAGTATATTTTTTAAATTTCTGTTTGGATTAAAAAAGATAAACCATGTCAGTCAGAGAGCATCAGACATGTTGGTAGATGTTTTGTTGGACAGAGCCATGCTAACTGTTTCACCCCTGCTTCCAGTCTTGATGCTAAGCTAAGCTAACCCCATCCTGACCTCAGCTCTGTCCTCTGAATAGTCCCTAAAATATTAACCTTTTCTTTTGTAAAGTGCCGGATTTAAAGTCTTTTTATCTCCAATTTTAAACCTCTTTGTGTCGTCGCTCTGCAGATGGAAGAGAAACCAGTTTTCCTTCAGTCTGCAGAAACACAGAGTTCACTGTTTAACAGACCGACTGCTGCAGGAAGGAGATTATTTCATCAGAGCAGATAAATAACTGGGCAGGAGCATCATTAAAAACTCATCAGCGAGCAGTGTGTGTGTGTGTGTGTGTGTGTGCGCGCTCTGAAACTCACTTATCAGCCAAACAGATGTGACTATTGTGCTCCATTAATGAGGGTTTAGAGGAATAATTACAGCAAAATGAGTTTCTCTGTGTGTTTTCACTTCTACTTTTCCATCAGAGACAGAAACACAACACGGGATAAAATATCTCAACAACTGCTTGTCTGATGTACACAAGTTCTCAGCTGTAGATGTTCCTGCTCCCCAGAGAATAAACCCTCGCTGTGTTTTCCTCTATGAGCACCACCATCAGGTCTAAATGTCCTCTTCTTTAACAGAGTTTATTCCCTGTATTAATGGCTGAACTGAGATGTGATTCGGGGAGGGTGCAGTGAAAAACATGCCTGATTGAGTCAGATACTCTGGGAGAAAATAATTATAGATGTTGTTTTGGATGTAGCATTTTTATGGCTTGGTAGAATATAATATGATATATGTGTACTCAAAATTTTAAGTATTTCTGCTTTGGAACTTCTTCTAATTATGGAGACAGGAATTATGTCTCTGCTTCTCTGCTGGAAGGAAATAAAAGGGAAATTCAATGGTGTTGAAGTTAAGCTGCTAACAAGTACATGAAAGAAATGGAAATGAAAAGGCTTCAACAAGAAGTGCCCAGCCTTGTTTTTTAGACTTAATGATGTGTTAAAACATATTTATGCCTTTTTTTAAACTTCGTCTTAATATTTGTGTTTTCATAGAAGGTAATTAAAAAACTGTCACTTTTTTTTCAGGTTATTTTGACAGTAAAAAGAATCAAAACTAAATTAATTAAAGATTAAATGAACTTTGATGTGAGCATAAATAATAGCAATTGGAGATATTTTAGTCCGCCCAGCTCATGGAACCTTTTGGCCCAGCTGTTAGCCAGAAAGCTAACGTTATGCTAGCAAGATTCAAAGTCAGTAACACTGCATACAATTGACAAACAGTTAATATAATTTGACAGCATGTTTAACAACAAGACCGGCGAGTTATCCACCCATGTCACCGTCCCCAAATCAACATCAGGATTTTCATTAACAAACGATTCGCCATGTGTTACATCACAGTCGGCCGCAGCCTGAAGTAGTGAGTTGAATAGCCGACCGGATGTGAGACGATTACTTAAGATCAGAGGGGCAGTGTCGTACCTGCAGGGCGTGTTAAACCCAGTTCAGACCAAAGATTTGCAACAAGACGTTGCAGAGAAAAGTTGCAGCGGTATGAACTGGCCAGTCTGAGCTCGACTCAAGCCAGTTGATGGTGTCACCTGACACTCAGCTGGTCAGATGGCCGGCGGCTGGTTTTAAAGCACGTCACCTGTCTCAACAGCAGAGCATGTGAGCAGAGCGGGGAGCGGAAGGATTTTGTGTTGAGCGAGGAGCGGCTGTTTTTTTAAAAGGTGGAGCGGAGCCTTATCTTTGCCTCCAATTTCGCTCCGGTCACTCATGCCCCACCCAGAATGCATCTTTGCACCTGCGCATGCCCACACTATTTTCTTTCAAAACTATGGAGTTTACTGTGTACTTCAGAAAAGAAACTGAGAAGAGAAGCAGCGGTACCTTGGAGAACGGTCCTTAACTGCGGGGAGAGGGCTTCCGCGGAGAATCTACCAAGCTCATGTTTTATTTGTGAATAGAAGATTACACGTTAGGGTAGTACGACGCAGTTTTTTTGAGCGGAGTGGTGAGCGAATGGAGCGGGATAAAATTTATGACGGAGCGGAGCAGAGCAAAGAATGCGCAGAACCAAGCGGAGCGGACGAGCGGCGCAAAGTGACAGGTCTGCGACCAAGGAGTGGAAATTTTCACCCGGTCCGCTCCGCTCACATGCTCTGCTCAACAGCCAATCAGCTTGTAGTGAAGTCTGCTGGTCAAGTCAAAATGACCACAGACGGCGTGTTGGCTTGCTGCAGCAGGTGCTCTGTCCACACTGAGCCCACGGTTTCCGTCCTCCAGCTGCAAATCAGAATGGAAGTACAGAGAGTTGTTGACTGGAGATGATACACCGTCTCATGGTGGTCACTTCCTGTCAGCGTCACAGATCAGAAGCACAGAGAGTTGTTGACTAGAGACAATACGCCGTCTCATGGTGGTCACTTCCTGTCAACGTTACAGATCAGAAGCACAGAGAGTTGTTGACTAGAGACGATACGCCGTCTCATGGTGGTCACTTGGTATGAACACGCAGGTTTTTACAACGCTGCAGAGCAGCATATTTCAAGTAGTTGCACATTTCAACTCGTCTCGTTGTGAATCTTTGGTCTGAACTGGGCTTCATGTTCTCCATCCTGTGGCGTTCAGAGGACTGAAGGACTAACATTACTTACTCTCAGTGTTGTAAATTAACTATAAACAGATTAGATACTGATACTATGATGTAGCTGGCTCAGTAATTTAGAACAGTGAACAGACAGTTTCACCGCAACTACTGTGTAGGTGTCCATTGTCCAGGATTATTCACCCATTATTCATGGTGTACATTGTTTTAATCTCAGTTGAGTATTCGTGGTTTGAATAGGGGATTTTTAAAGTCTTGTGTGCACAATTATCAATCCCAATCCCTTGTGTAAACAGACTAACATCATCATCATTAAATACTGTAAATTCTCAATTAAGGTGCAGCGTTTTTTGAATAATGGCAGCACAAAGAACAAAAGGCTGGGTAAAAAAGGAGCTGTGGGAATGCTTTTAATTTGAAACATCTGCAGGAAATGTTGAGTTGCACGGGGAGAAGTTTAAAAGTGATTAAAGAAAACTGTTTTGTGAATTGTGTTGTTAACTAGAGAACCTGCTGACTCTGTTGGTGTTCTGAGGAAATGTACTGAATTTATTAAGACAACAAATAAATAAAGAGTTGAACTCATAACAGAGACACTTGTTACTAAAATGTGATTAAATATTCTCATAAAAGATGTAAAAAAAAAAAAAAAGACCTTTTCCTGAGTACTGAAGCTCATAAACAGTTAAATTAAAACCGCTAAAGCTCATTATTTATCTGCTCAGACTGAACTGTCATTTGTTATTTTCTAAAGCATGCCAGCGGCCTGATAAACAGCGCAGATATTAAAGCCAGTGGACTGAATAAACTGAATGAAGTGAACGTAGACGGCTGCGTGTGAGTCTAACAGGGATTACTGCAGATTTACCTTCACATAGCATTAACCCAGAGAGGGATGATGGAGGGATGATGCATGGGTGGGAGATGTTTGCTGCAGCAGATGAAGGATTTAGCATTTTATTTTCATGTTTTTACACAGATTATGTCTTTTTTTTCTCTCTCTCTACCTGTTGATGCTGACAAGCTGGTTCAGTCCCGTATACGCTCAGTAATCCCATGAAGCCTAAATCTCTCTCTGGCTTTCTCTGTCTGTCACATAATGTTAAGAGGAGGAGTGGAGAATATGGAACGATAAATCAGAAACATGCACATATTAAATGTCCAAAACATCGACATCTGTCCTCTCTTATTAAAATGTAATCAATCAGAAATCTCCAGTGTTCATGTTTGTAAAAATCAAACAGACGCATGAAGACGTGCAGACGATATAAAAATACGTCCTGAGATGAAACTGAAGGGACAATTTTTATTTGGCCTACATCTCAACGCAGTCGCAGTTTTCTGGTCCAGAAAATCCTAATTTGAAGACATGAACCTTTATTTAAAATATTATGTAACGAACAAGATTGAAAAGGCAAACCAAACACATGTA